>NC_142855.1:14547954-14850984 GCF_061612785.1 Hesperophylax consimilis | reverse complement strand
CACAGTGGTAGACTCGCAGTATAGCCCTGGTGACGGACTACCAATCAGAATCGTAACATGGCTTGAATTGGCTTTAGAAATATGTTTAAAAAATAGTCAAGAATTCCTAACTTTCCTCATACTTATCTCCTTCCCCTCCCAACTCTATTCAGCCTTACGACATACACAATCCCAGACTGAGCATCACCCTGCTAAAACACCGTCAATCAGTAACGTCAATTTGCGTCATTGACGCTTCGATTGAGAGCATGTTTTAACGGAGAGGCAGGCCAACATTTGATGTGCCTCGAGTGCAACTTTTAACAGGGAGGCAGGCAAATATTTGATGGGCCTCGAGTGTATGTTTGAACGGGGGGTTATGCCAACATCTGACGCGCCTTCAATGCAAGTTTGAAAGGAGAGGCAAGCAAACGTTTGATGGGCCTTCAGTACAAGTTTGAACGGTGAGGCAAGCCAACATCTGATGCGCCTTGAGTGCAAGTTTGAACGGGGAGGCAAGCAAACATCGGATACGCCTTCAGAGCAAGTTTTAAAAGGGAGGCATGCAAACATTTGATGGGTATTGAGTGCAAGTTTGAGCGGGGAAGCAGGCCAACAATGAATGCGCATTGAGTGCATGTTTGAACGGGGAGGCAGGCAAACATTTGATGGGCCTTGAGTGCAAGTTTGAATGGAGAGGCAGGCAAACGTTTGATGGGCATTGAGTGCAAGTTTGAACGGGGAGGCAGGCAAACATTTGATGGGCCTTGAGTGCAAGTTTGAATGGAGAGGCAGGCAAACGTTTGATGGGCATTGAGTGCTAGTTTTAATGGGGAGGCAGGCAAACATCGGATCCGCCTTCAGAGCAAGTTTTAACAGGGAGGCAGACAAACATTTGATGGGTCTCGAGTGCAAGTTTGAACGGGTAGGCAGGCAAACATCGGATGCGCCGTCAGAGCAAGTTTCAATATGGAGGCAGGCAAACATTTGATGGGCCTCGAGTGCATGCTTGAACGGGGAGGCAGGCAAACATTTGATGGGCATTGAGTGCAAGTTTGAACGGGGAGGCAGGCAAACATCGAATGCGCCTTGACTGCAAGTTTGAACGGGGAGGCAGGCAAACATCGGATCCACCTTCAGAGCAAGTTTTGACAGGGGGGCAGCAAACATTTGATGGGCATTGAGTGCAAGTTTGAACGGGGAGGCAGGCAAACATTTGATGGGCCTTGAGTGCAAGTTTGAATGGAGAGGCAGGCAAACGTTTGATGGGCATTGAGTGCAAGTTTGAACGGGGAGGCAGGCAAACATTTGATGGGCCTTGAGTGCAAGTTTGAATGGAGAGGCAGGCAAACGTTTGATGGGCATTGAGTGCTAGTTTTAATGGGGAGGCAGGCAAACATCGGATCCGCCTTCAGAGCAAGTTTTAACAGGGAGGCAGACAAACATTTGATGGGTCTCGAGTGCAAGTTTGAACGGGTAGGCAGGCAAACATCGGATGCGCCGTCAGAGCAAGTTTCAATATGGAGGCAGGCAAACATTTGATGGGCCTCGAATGCATGCTTGAACGGGGAGGCAGGCAAACATTTGATGGGCATTGAGTGCAAGTTTGAACGGGGAGGCAGGCAAACATCGAATGCGCCTTGACTGCAAGTTTGAACGGGGAGGCAGGCAAACATCGGATCCACCTTCAGAGCAAGTTTTGACAGGGGGGCAGCAAACATTTGATGGGCATTGAGTGCAAGTTTGAGCGGGGAGGCAAGCCAACATTTAATGCGCCTTGTGTGCAAGTTTAAAGAGGGGAGCAGGCCAACATCTGAATCGCCTTCAATGCAAGTAAGAACGGGGAGGCAGCCCAACATTTGATGCATATAATATTTAAAGATACACGTCAACTTCTGGAGTTCTCCAACAATTCTCCAAAAAGGGAGTACATTTAAGAACATTTTTTAACAAATTTCAACACTTATAATAACACAAGAAATGCAAAAGTGGGCGAGTTTTGTCATCGAAATCTCTGGTCAATCGGGCCTTAAATTTCCAATACACAAATACGTACCGTGCTTTATCATGGTGGTGATATACGATGTCAGACAAGTTAAAGAGCGCGCGTTAAATGGGCAACAACCAACAGGTATTAAAACAGTGGCGACATTGATTTCCATTCAAATCTTCAAGGAAGGCATTTATTGTGTATATGTCTTTCCAGTATTTCAATAAAACATCGTTTGGGTGATGATAATAATATGGAATGGTGGTGTTTCACATGGGCAATACTGAAAGTATCATAAGTTAACTCCGTTAGAATTCGCAATATTTGAAGTGTCAGATGCACTGACCAACTAACATTCACGCCCTTTCCCCGCAGGGATGGGCAGAGAGGATGTGACACAAGTCCTCATTCATTCACATTCATACATCGTCTCACAGATACCCTTCTTTTACTGACCCGACATAAATATTTGGTTCACTTGATCGTGTCACTCCTCTCTTCGTTCATTTGCTCTACATGCCCAAACCATCTAAGCGTCCCTTTCATAATCTTACTCCTCATTACGCTGACATTCAGAATTGAAACATTGCTTGAAATGACTTTGGCTGTGTTTGGTGACCAGATATAGCCAGGTACTTCCCCACCTTATGTGCCCCCAGTATCCCATCTGCACATTTCTCGCAGGATCCTATATGCATGGTTTTACGTTACGTACGCCTTAGGGATCTTATTCCTACAGCATCTAGTCAGTTCCATGACCTCACTGCCGTACTTCAGGGTAGGTACCGGCACTCCAGACCATTATGGACTGCTAGCTTCGCTTCTTATGACAATTATTGTTCAAAAATGATTTTTACTATCCAAATCGTCATACAACCAGGATTATTACAGTTAAGAGTGTAATTTTTTTATAAAAATATTAACGATAAACAATGTAAGATTTACCAGTTCCAGACATAGTTATTTAAATGATTTGAACAATATCATAACAGAGCGGTAGCCCTGGTGAAAGAATACCATTCGACTCGAAACGTTGCTAAAAATGATCGGTGTTCAGCGATCAAATATTCATTTTTCCATATTTTTGCCTTCAGCTCACAATATACCCGAATTGGGTATGTCATAGACCCAGTGGTTCCAGACAGTTGACTCCTGAGCCATATTCACATGAAAAGGGCGATTCTTGAGAGTATAATTAGTAATAATAAACTATGTATACCCTTCAATTGGTAACACTGTCAAAAAGGCGGCCATATCAGTACAGCATTTGAGGTTAGGTTTTCCCTCAGTGATTAGATGAAATAAACACATTAATACAATTGGAAGTAAGGGGGGCCCACCTCTAGTGCTGTCTCCCGCCGCTTCGCAGGGCTCCCGCGGCCCGGGGCCCCATCAAACCAAAAAAAAACCCACAAACACAATAATATTTTTCAAAAAACACTTGTCACACAGAACACAAAAAATCGATGAAAAATTTGCCCCACGAAAAAAACACTCGCGTACAAAATCGATCGAAACCAAACAAAATTCAATAAAAACACTGATGTTTTTACATGATTATCGTAGATAAAAGACGGTTTATCGCGAAAAACTTATTTACGAACGGTAAAACACTGAATTTAGCGGCGTTTTAACAAATATAAAGCCTACACTTAGCGGCGTTTCAGCACTGCTGATACGGACTCGAAACACTTTTCGTTTGTCGTTTTGCAATAATATTCCACCTTATATATCGTACATTTGCGGTTATTCTGCCACGTTTGCCGCCCGCCGGATTGTGCGCTGTTCGGGCAGATATCACGGAATAATCTACGTGTATTATTAATATTATTATTGATAGAATTAGCGCTCTGTAAAACGGTCTGAAAGAATGCCCACTTCTCATGACACGGGAGCAGGGGCCATAATTCACGGCGCGCTCTCTCTGTCTCGCTCGCACGCGCAACAATGCCATCACCCGTCTCGCTCGGCGGCCATTTGCGATTCGTCTAGTGATGTCGCGCGTTATCACACATTATAATCGAAACACTCGATTTAAAATAATAATACTGATAAATATTCGGAGCGTTTTAACATGTGTGTTTTTGTAAAAAATCGCAACAACGGGGCATATATGTTAAAAATACAAGTGATCACTAAAACAATATTCCTGTGTCTTATATGTGCTTAAAACTACTGAAAAGGCACTTTTAGAACTATCAGACCGCTTACGATAAAAAAAAACAACGATAGAAAGTCATAATATACGCGATGCGTTTGTTAAACTATTAATTTATTTAAAAAAGTTTTTTTTTGTCTTTAAAGAACCTAAGGAGGTGATATTTTACGAATAGTACCGTGTAAAACAAATCTTATAATCTTATTGCAATTATTATTTTATCAGATATTGCAATAAAAAGTTCAATTTTAGTCGTATGAAATACTCAACTTTAATTTTCAAATATATTCAAAACTGCTTGAGTTCTTAATTCAATTCATTTATTTACTAATTTTACAAACATAACAAAATTGATCATTATAATCAGTTTGTAAATACATTTGTTAAGGAAAATTCTCAATAAATATAGACAGGTGAGTAAATTAGTAATTATTACTATTAGTAAATAGATCAAATATACTAATAATAACAGAGCTTGCCTTTAAAAGGAAGCTTCATTGATGCCTACATGTCGATATCGGAATTGATTTTTTGTTGGAAAGTAAGAGCTTCATAGATGCACGCACAGATGGCAGTGCATAGAGCTTGCGTGGAAGTCCGCAAGATGGAGCCTGTGGCTAGTAGTCGCCAGGGCCAGTGGGAAGGCTCTCAGAGAAACTTACTTTTTTAGATTCCAATTAGCCAGCTTCTAGTTAGGTCGACTATCGAGTCACCATTATATTACGCGGTGTAATAATAAATCCCGGATTAATTTAAAAGAACCATTTATTTATAAACTCCTTCCAAGACGAGTTGGAGACCTGTTTGTACGAATAATAATAATAATAAAATTACATTTATATAGCGCAGTTTAGTGTCATTTCACTTCAAGTGCGCTTAACTATAACAAACTTAAAAATGGTAATTCAGTATTAGTGGTTCTTAAAAAAATTCCTACAGTGTGCCTTACCCAATACAGATCTAACAATTCTGATCAACAGTAAGATTGCTCTCCGCACCGGTATGACCATTGGCAAGTTTGTCCTGTAGGCTGAGAGATAGAACACTCTATGCTGTGGGTGACGGAGATAACCATAGAAATGAATGCCTTTTATTATTACCGAGTTTTCAAACAATCCACGAATCAGTCTGAAAGAATGTGTACCAATGTGTTCTTCCCTCCTGACCCGTAGATGGTTCATTCCGAGCACATCCGAAATAAGTCGGTAGGATAGAGCGGCTACTCTGCCGTCACAAAGCAAAAAGGCAGCTAAGATTTTACAAAAGTTGCATGCTGATGTACTTTTTATTATAACAGGTGAATAGTCTTGTATGTCAGAATGCGGCTTTTGAAAATTTCTCGATGCCTTTTTGCTTATGACGACAGTACTATCGGAGCCAGTGGAATTGTAAAATTCCAAAATTGGGAAGCGTGATGCAGAAATATCTTGTTAAACATGGCAGAAAAGTGAAAATATAATTGCTGTTATCCCAAGTATCGAATACTTTTTTTCTCCTACAGCACTTCTTACATATTTTTTCTTTATATTTTATACATTATATAAGTAGTTGATGGATTAACTGTCGATTAAATGTAGTCTTATCACATGAAGACAAGACTATTTATAAAAATATATATTTTAACGTTTAGCTAACGTTTTTGTCAATCATTATTTTAATTTCTCGTGTAAACCACTTGTTTGTTATTTGTGTTATACTTATGATTTCCACTTTCGTAAAGAGACTAAATGCTAGTGGTAATTTTATTCAGATAAAAAATATATTATTCATATGATATTAAAAAAAAATATGTTATTAATATGAACAAATCATTTACAGTAATACTAACAATATGCAGGTCAGTTAGAACTTTTGTTCGGTATTCAAATCAAAATAATTTAATATGTTCCTCATAGGTTTACCATTGTCTAACCATTGCACCGTTTCCTCGCAGAGATAGGCAGAGAGGATAGACTGCCATAAGTCTCGGCACACGCTCCTTGCTTCGTTCACATTCAAACATACTGTTCTATAATTTTATCTCGTAACCTGACCCGACTCAATCTTTTGACTAACTTTTTTCTTGGTTTTAACAGTTTTATAACTCGACAGTAAAAAATTCAAACTTATAGTTGTACCTAGTCCGGCAGAAACTATTTCTTGAATGGCAGAAAAACTAGTTTTCAGATCTTTTTCTCAAAAATGTTCAAGTGCTCTGTTATAGGTATCGCGACCAGATTTGACCCGAAAACAGTACATACAGAGATGCATTACTTGCATACAGAAATACTAGGAATCAAAATTGACCATGACCTCAGATGGGCACTTCATATCAAATAAATAATCACAAACAAACTCCTCAAAATAACTCACATTTTCCTAAACATTCATCCTTTACACATTTCCCGCATCTGTT
This sequence comes from Hesperophylax consimilis, assembly GCF_061612785.1. NCBI lineage: Eukaryota > Metazoa > Arthropoda > Insecta > Trichoptera > Limnephilidae > Hesperophylax > Hesperophylax consimilis. The sequence goes on along the minus strand of NC_142855.1, from coordinate 14,844,462 downwards.
AGGTTTTCCACTCCCAACAATTGCATGTGTCTTTTGAGATGGCAGTGTCCCGTTAGCAGTCCTCCTAGTTTCCTCATTGAGTTTCTGTTCACATTTAGAAGTTGTCTGGTTCACCTTGGGTCTGTTCCTTTTTAGTTCTTTGGATTACCTCATTCCGTGTGCCCTTTCCCATTCCTCCCAGTGCCAGGATTTGAACCCACCTTTCAACATGTATTTTGGTGTGGCAAGCTGCTACTACTACGGCCAGCTTAGATCCCGCAAGTGGTACTTTCGCCTCTTTCCTTGCTAGTCCATCAGCCCGCTCATTTCCTTCAATTCCTTTATGTCCTGGTACCCAGATCAGGGTTATTTTAATTATGGTAGCAAATTCTTCACGAATGATCCAGCATGACCACGAATGGGCTGCCTGGCTATCAGAGCATATGTCTATGTTCTTATTCCTGTACCCGATGCGTATTTTCTCCCATGCACAAGCAAAGATGGCCTCCATCTCAGCTTGAAATACAGTGCAATGTGTTCCTAGAGGTATACTAAGTTCCCTCTTGGAACTCTGTAAACAGACCCCGGCCCCTGTTCCCTCCTTCATCTGTGAACCAGATTAGTTCCTGTATGTAGGAAAGGCCTGGAACTGTGTCCCTTTACTCTATTGTGGGGTACGTCACTCTAAACTGCTGTCTGAAGAAGTATTCAGCTTGTTTGCCATCCTGCCACATTCCAGCTGTTAGACTAATCGCCCTCAGTCTTGTTCCGATCTCCGTGTGACTGTTTTTGGACAACTCTACACACCATCGACATCTACATTGTAACCTGTAGGCTGCCGCCATCGACTTCCCCTCTATTTCTAAGTTTAGTGGAGATAGATTCAGCAGCACTCCCATTCAGCATACTCCACAGTATTGGAGTGGTTCGCAAGGCTCTTGAGATTCCCTGCATGCAAGTCGCACAGAAAACCATCTTAAAAATTATATATACTTAAAACATAGAATGACTGACACAGACCAAATATTCAACATGTTTGGCGTACTGGATACAAGCCAAATATACAAAAATCACTACTTAGCTACATTTTTTTGCCAGATAAACCAATTTTACCAATTTCAAGAAACACAAACCATCATTAATAGACCAGTTAGACAAGCTTACAAGAAATACAAAAATGCTCCGACGGTAAACGCAAGCTTTTGACAAAACCATAAATACAAGGCAGTAATAGCATTCAACAATCTTTCACTCGATACAAAAAGTAAGCGTAACAGAAATCATTTAATATTCAAAATTAAAAGATGGATTGAATAACAAAAAAGGCAATATCGATGGCCTAGCGCACACGTGTGTTAAGTTCAATTTGAAAATTTAATTTACAAGAATACTTTAGGTTAATTATAAGATGTAAAGAAACAAAATTAATGTAAATATCCGCTTTTTACCCATTCTAATTGAAATAAGTAATGTAAATTTCCCATGAAACCCCTATTTACAAAGTAAGTTATGCTGATAATTTTACAAAATATTTAATTGTTTTTACTTAAAACTGCACTTAACACATGTATCGACTAAGCTGTCGATATTCCAAACATTTTATAACGCAAAAGAAAATATACACGTAATGCACATTACCGTTACTACTTTATAATATTTGGCTTTTTTGCTTAACTGCCTTTATTATTGTCTTTTATTTCATTTCATCCCAGTTATATTTAATTGTATCTCATTTGATATTTTAATTGAAAATAAATAGTAAAATGGGAATCTTCGCACGAAAACAAAAAAGTCTAACTTTTTATTGGACTTCATAAAAGAAAATTGCATTGAAATTTAAAAAAAACATTTGTAGTAAAATTAAAAGAGAACACTTTAAATTTTTAAAATTATGTTGACAGGTAGGTGGCCGAGTTGACATCGCGCTTGGGTCCCACTCAGGCGTTGTGTGCTCAATTCCTCGGCTGGCTTAGTCCTCCATCACAACACAAGCAACAATTTCAGCTTACTGTGGTGGTAGTAGGAGATTTTCAAATATTGTCAGGTTATTCGTAACCCTGGAATATTTGTCTTTCTTTAGAAAAATAAGACTTTTGAAAAAGGAGTTTGCTCACTCTTTCTCACTAAAATAATAATAAGCGTAAGTAAGTCCAAAATCCTGTTATTCAATAACGTTTTACAAGGGCATCAGTGTCAAAAGTGGATAAGCAGCATCAATAATCATATTCTAAGTAGGTGTTGTTTTGGTCAACTCTATTGCGTGACCTATACCTATATAATAATATAGAATATAACTTTCTAGCCTTCATTGCATCCCCGTCAACACATTGTTTTTTTCTTTCTTTCGATTATTTAGCTCTCGATTGCAAATATTCAAAAATACAAAACTCTAGATGCACCATCACTATTCGCGAGTTGATTGCGAGCGGGAAGCGACAAGATCAGTCTGCAATTTGTCAAACAAAATAAACAGTAAATAACAAATTAATAAAAAAGTCAAACCATTCCTTAGAAAATTTAAATCATTCGTTACATTTTTCTAACTCTTTTTACTTTTTAGTAACACAGCTCGGAACGAGAGAGCGCAGTACGAATAATTTAATAAGTAACGCTTTAATAGAAAGGTGTTTTTGTTTCATAGTTATTTTTTCATATGCGACTTAATTTGTTTATGCCTTTTTCTGTGTGGTCTATGGCGTAATCTTGGTTTGTAGAACGGTTCAGAGAGTATAGAATTCGAGATTTTTGATGCAAGATTGACAGATCTCAATTTAACCTACTAACCAGCCACCATTTTAAATTATTTCGTTGAATTATTATTTATTTATTTATTACTACGTTTCTTCGTTCTACGTTTGATTAAGGAACTCTAGTAAAAATATAATAATATAAATAAAACAATTAGTTTGTTTAAAATCGCATTTTTTTAAATCTATTTGATTCTCCATAACCGAACGGTTTCGCTTAGTACAAGCATCTTCAGGGTATAAAATTGAACTCCAGTTTCATTTTATACCCTGACGATGCTTGCAATAAGCGAAACCGGTCAGTTATAAAGAATTAAATTAGTAAAAAATAGTGGTTATAAACAAAGTAATTGTTTTATTTTCATCAATACGTCAAACCACAAACTTACTGCTAAATACCAAAATATAAAAATATTAAAAATTAAAATACTATTATCTGAATGATTTTGCGCGTTTTGCGCCGTTTTTGTGCAAAATAGCCTCAAGGGCTTAAAAAACACGTATTCATAAAGATCAACAAACGCTGATTTTTAATACATAAGTATGATTATATAAAATAACACGTAGAATTAATAAAGCGTTATTTAAAAACGATTAAATCTGCGAGGCACTCAAACGCCCTGTGATTGGTCAGCGAGTTCTGACAGCACAAGCGGAAGCTACAAGCCAAAAATGTGTATATTCTTGGTATATCTTATATTGTAGGTAATAGGCATTAAAATCGCTTGACAAACGGAGTCTAGAAACGTTCGATTTCAAGCAAAAAACTGGTTTTTATTTATTTTCTAAGTAATTTTATAAGAAAGTAAAAAAGTTAATCAAGTGAAACTGTTTTAAAAGTTTTTTCCTTCACGCGTTCATACATTTCTATTGAAAAAAAAAATTTTTAGTAGTTAACATTTATATTTTTTATTTAGTACTTTATTTTTTAAGTTTTTTTTTTGATTGTAGAATAATATAAATTCGGACACATTATTCGCAGTTTGCGATTCAACAATTCGCAGATTATTGAAATTCTTGGAACATTTGACATGTCTTGTGCTGCCGTATTACGGGTGACAGTTCAAAGAGTTTTGTATAATTCCATATTGCTCGCCATACAATCCCATACAGACAAAAATATGACGTATTATAAGTGTGATCTGCTAGCCAGGCTATATTTGAAAATTATGCGACCCCCTCTTCGACCTACGGCAGGAGAAGGAGTCAGAACAATTTACGGAGCGCCGTAATTACGCGGCTGTCATCTGTCAAAGTGACAGATCCCATACATAAAAATGATATTCCGCGGCAGTCCCCCAATCGATCTGACCCCCTCTCCTGAGAAAGATTATAGCGTAGTGTGTCAGCCCAACATATATAATACGTACATGCTACTCCAATTTGTGCGCTAATAATATTGTCATCTGCCAAAGTGACAGATCCCATACATAAAAATGATATTCCGCGGCAGTCCCCCAATCGATCTGACCCCCTCTCCTGAGAAAGATTATAGCGAAGTGTGTCAGCCCAACATATACAGGGTGTATCGGCACGTACCCGACAAACTTTAACCAGCTATTCCTTAGCATATTTGGAGTAAAAAATCTTATGTGCACTTTGCTGTCCGGTAACGTTTTTTTTTTAATAAAAAATTTATTATTCATATTTTCACCACATGTCACCACTGTTTTATCCTTTGTCAAAGTTTGAAAACCCATCTGGCAAATATTTTATTCGAATTCCGTTGAATAATGCACGTGTGTACCTATATTGGCGCACACTTACAATCACAACGAAATGGCACGGCACCATTCGTCTCATTTTTAAGTATTATTATTTAGTGTGTGCGAAAGAGCGATGACGCTTTTTGACATACTTGCTTATAACAGCTGTCCAACACGAAACGCAATGGCAATGACAGTGATGTAGTGTGGAAATTTAATTTTTTTTTTGTTTTTAATTGAAAAAAAAATGCTACCGGACAGCAAAGTGCCCATAACATTTTTTACTCCAAATGTGCTAAGGAATTGCTGGTTAAAGTTTGTCGGATTAGTGCCGATACACCCTGTATAATACGTACATGCTACTCCAATTTATGCGCTAATAATATTGTCATCTGCCAAAGTGACAGATCCCATACATAAAAATGATATTCCGCGGCAGTCCGCCGATTGATCTGACCCCCTCTCCTGAGAAAGATTATAGCGTAGTGTGTCAGTCTAAGCCCTTATTTTAAAAATAGTTTAATTTTAAAATACGTTGGATGTCATTACAAGACTATGTTTGTAATGAATTGCTATCGTATCAGACTTTAAACGTCTGCCATCTGTTTACTTATCATTGGGTATTATTAAGTCCCGTTCTGCTCAGAGACAAGATTGCAAACGTAGGTATAAAGATAACTTTGTCATTAGGTACCCTCAACCTTTTTATACTCTTCTTCTTCTTCTATGGCTGAACCGGCAACAATAATGGTGCTGCCACACGCAAAGCTCACATCAAAAGTTAATGTACAGCGCATCATCTTTTCTACCGACACACGACGCTATCAAATATTTCTTCCTATGGTAGGAGAGGGGGTCAGTTGAATTCGAGAGCGGCCGAGGAACATAATTTCATCTGTCAAAGTGACAACTTTACTTACTGACAGCTTGAGAACGTTTTCGAAATGGATGATACTTGTCGCCTATTGCTGGATCTGTTGGACAGCTCATCCTCAGATGATGATGCCGCCAACTATATAATTATAAATGCTATTTATAAACTTTTTAGATTTTAAACAATCTGCGCGTAAATAGCGCATTTTCACATAACCTGACATAACCTCTCCGTCGAATCAGGAAATTCGCAGTTCGCACGCCGATCGACGAAAGCGACATATAATAAATTATTGTAAAATAAGCTCAACTTTCGTCCAAGCCGTCCAACTTTTATCAAAAACCGAATGATATTACCATATAAACATACTGAGATTTTTTTTATTTTTATTTTTTTATTTTTTTTATTTATCAACTTTCAAAAATACATTTTTTACAATTTAAGTCCCGTTAAACTGATTGATATCAGTTTGTCAACGGGTTCTTTTAACAATTACTTCTTAAATACATATACAATTTTAACAAGTACATAAAATATACACATAATTACATTAGTACAAAAAAATTCTTTCACATAACCATTTTTTTAACATACATTTCCTTCTGTGAGTCAATTCACAGCTTTTTATTGAGTTTGGTAACATGTTGTAAATTATTGGAACGAGGTATTCTAGAGTTCTTTGACCATATTTATTCAGGTATCTGGGAACTACAAGTCCATCGTTTGCAATTAGTCTTGTATTATGAACATGTGTCACTATTTTATTATGTTCAGATTGAAATATATGCTGACTCGCAATTTTAAGCCACAATAAAGCACGAACAGATAATACATTTACAGAGTTGTATAGTAATGACTTTGGTACGTCATTTCTTTGTTCGTATTTAGTTCTGTTTAATAATAATTTTACCAAAGAATATTGTACATTTTGGACTGAAAGAAGATTTGTTTTTGTTGAATGTCCCCATGAAGTTATTCCGTATCTTATTAGGGATTCCGCCAATGATAGGTATACTATTTTAAGGGTATTTGGTGGAACAAAAAACTTTAATCTATAAAGTTTGCTCACTATAGCTCTAAGCCGTGTGCACACTTTTTGTATATGTATATCCCATTTAAAATAACAATCAATTGTTAAGCCTAGATATACGTATTTTGAAACAAGTTCAATATTTTTGCATGAGCATGGTTGTATTACAAAGTTATGGATGCAATTAAAGTCATGAGAAATAATTTTAGGAGTTATGGTGATGTTATTATGAGGAGATCTGATGTGCATAAGCTTCGTTTTTTTAGCATTGATTATTAAACCTACATCATGTGACCATTTTTGAAGAGTGACAAAGTCAATTTGCAGTAAATTACTCGCTATTAATAAATCCTCATGTGAAATAACTAATGCTGTGTCGTCAGCATAAACGTAATGTTTTACATGAGAAAAAATAAATTTCATTGCAGTAACATATATTATATACAAGGTAGGGCCTAGTATGGACCCTTGTGGTACGCCTGCGAAAACAATATTTTTTTTGCTAAAATGATCAAAAATTTTTACACAAATCTTTCTATTTTGAAAGTAGTTAACAAATAATTTATGTAGGTTTCCTGTAATTCCAATGTTTTCTAGAGTTTTAAGTAATTTACTATGATCAATCGTATCAAAAGCCTTTGAATTATCAATAAATAATACGAGTACATGTTTTCTTTTGTTAAGATCATTATTAATTTTATTTGAAAATTCTTGAAGTAGTAGATCTGTGCTTTTATTTTTTTGGAAACCATATTGATGGGTATCAATAATAGAAAATTTTTCAAGGTACTTTATTAGTTTTACAGATATATATTTTTCTAGGATCTTTTCAATTGCAGGTAAAATACTGATCGGTCTATAGTTTTCAATTTCACTGTGTTTACCACCTTTGTAGATGGGTCGGATTATGCTACATTTAAGATCTTCAGGTATAATTGCCTAAGATAAAATCATATTAATTAATAGAGTTAAAATAGGTCCTAAGATATTAAAGTGTTTTTTAATGTCAGACATTCTAATTTTATCTATCCCCGGCGATTGACTATTTTTTAAACTTCTGACTACTTTTTCAATATCACAAAGTTTTGCTTGTGTTAAGAGCATGCTGTGTGGAAGTCTATGTGTTTGAATATGAAAAGCTTTTTTGTCACATCTATGTAATAGTTGTTTAACATTGTCAGAAAAAAAGTTTGCAAAATTGTTAGATGTTTGTTCAGTCCTTTGTTCTTTTTTTAAAAAATAGTTTGATATTACTTGGTCGCAATTACTTTTGCTCTTCCTCCCTAACAATCTGTTTATTTCGTCCCACGTTTTTTTAGAGTCGGCAAAGTAATTTTTAAATTTTGAGTTGAAGAATTTTAATTTGCATGCACTGATTAATTTTGTAACTTTGTTTCGATTACATTTGTACTCTCTTTCATAAAAATTAATTGTAGGATTATTTTTCCATCTTTTGTAAAGTGTATCTTTTAATTTGATTTTTGATAATAAATCTTCATTTATCCATTCATTTATGGCATTAGGTCTGATTTGAGGTTTATAAGACTTTACTACAGTACTTTTTTCATAGATTTCATTAAATTTATTTTTAATTTTATTATACAGAGTAACGCAATCCACTTCTTTCAAAAGAATATTCCAATTATATTTTTTTATTTCTTTATCAACACGTTTTTGAGACAGAATTGTGATTTTTTCATTTTGTTCAATATTTTTGACGTCATGGTATTGTAAATTTAGTCCCGTCATAAAATGATCAGCAATTCTCGAATCAATTACACACGCGGACAAGTTACATTTATTAGATCTAATATATATGTGGTCAATACAGGATTTGGTTATTTGACCAGCAACGATTGCTTCTCTAGTCGTATCATTAATACATTTTGTTAACTGGTAAGTATATTTTCATAAGCTATTATATTTGAATCACTTTGATTTAGTATGTTAAGATTAATATCCCCAAAAAATATTATATTATCATTAAAGTTTACATTATTGCAAAAAAAACAAGAAATTTCATTTAAGAATCCCTTTTTATTAAGGTTAGGTGGTCTATAAATTGCTAAAATATAAAAATTACATTTATTAGGTAATGTCAATATTCCAAACACATTTTCAAAGTGAATGGTTTCAACTATTTTTTGTTTAAAATGTAAATGTTCCCTTATATACAGCAATATTCCACCTCCTTGTTTATTTTTTCTGCAATAATAATACGATTTATATCCTGGAATATCATATAATTTAATAAGTTCCTCGTTAATTGCAGTTTCGCAAAGCATAATTACATCTATGTGTTTCAAACAGTTTTTCAAATAGGCATGAAGAATATGATTAATTTTGAAAGGGCGAAAATTTGTTTACTTCAAATTCAAATATTGATTATATTTATATTTTAAATATATGTTAATTATGTTTGCCAAATAAAGTTTTTTTTTATGTTTCTAAATTTACTAGCACACATGACGATATGAGCTAACATAATAAATAAGAAATGCATTATTAGGCTGCTTATGTCATGGCTGTAAAAGGGAACACGGAACTTAGTCGGTAGCTCCGCAATTAAAATGACCCCCTCTCCTTTTTACGGCGGAGAGGGGGACGCATAACTTTTCAAATATCGCGTCGGGAGCGGTTACGTAAAATAAATTCGGATAGCGAAGTTCAGAACCACACTTATAGCGCGTTATCTTTTTACGTGTGTCGGGTCTGTATGGGATTGTATGGCGAGCGCTATTGTGCTTTATATTATCTGTTGATGTGAGCTTTGCGTGTGGCAGCACCATTAAAAAATATATATATATTAGAATACCCACATTGTAAAAAGTTTATTTAAAATAATGTCCCGTTTGGTTCCAGTTCCATATCGGAGACTTAAACAATCCAAATCATAGTTTTTTGTCGTTTGACAGAAGCCAAATAATCTTCTATATTGTTTGAAATTTTGTCACAATGTTGCATTCGAATACGCGTGTGTTTCTAAGTAACACGCGCTATTGTTTCTCTATCGGCACAGATAGGCTGAGCTACAGCAACGCGTGGCGACGTACACCTAGTAAAAAAAGTATTTTTATTTTTAATGAGAAACTAATGGTTATGAGACAAGTTTTTATGCGTAGCACAAAGGATAACAAATTATTTTAAGCAATAATTATTCGCATGATATACCCATACCTCGGGAGATATTTTCAATCTGTATTCAGACAAGTCTAAATATTTCACAACTTTTTTATTTTATTGTGAATTTTTTTTTCACAAATTGTCAAAAGTTGGTACATTTTCTATGAATATCGGTAGATCGGTAGCTTTTTGACCAAATTGGTAGATCTACCGAAGTTTCGGTAGGAATCTCATCATTGAATGTACGACTGATATAATACAGGGTTTTCCCGCTATTTCGGTAGATGTTACTTTTGAAGCTGTCATTTTTTGACATTTGTCATGTAGAAACTACGCCATTAATAAAAATGGAACGATACACGCTTCAACAACGCATTGAAATTATTAAAATTCACTTGAGTGAATCAAATGCAAATCATCTTGAGTGATGAGGCCCATTTCCACCTCGGTGGCTTCGTCAACAAGCAAAATTGTCGCATCTGGGGCTCGGAAAACCCAAGAGTTATTGTTGAAAAGCCTCTCTATCCTCAACGTGCGACTGTTTGGTGCGGTTTATGGTCCGGCGGAGTCGTTGGACCTTACTTTTTCGAAAATGAGGCTGGAGCAACAGTTACGGTGAATGGATTGCGCTATCGAAAGATGATTAATGATTTTTTATGGCCGGAATTGGATGGTATTGATCTGGACAACCTTTACTTTCAACAAGACGGCGCTACGTGCCACACAAGTAACGAAACCATTGATCTTTTACGATTGAATATCAAAATAACACTTCTTATTGGAAAATCCTGTAGTTTCAGGTTTATATTTTTTTAAATGGTTATCGACTCCTGTCCGAGTTCAAATGATTATAAAATACGTTAAGCCTTTCTTACTGCAACATCATTATTTGATATTTCCCCATCAACAAACTCACCAACAGCTGACATTATCTCTATTTCAAACAATGCAAATAAACCCACCAGTAATCAGTACTTATTTACCCGTCGCAGTAGAAAGATGTAACCATAATAATTTTACATAATATTATGAATACTGTTGTTTTAAAAATGTACATAACGTACAATTGTTTCAAAGATTAAAAAAAATGATTTGTGACAGTTTTTAAAAGCATTGTAAAACGGAAATTCCTAATTTCGAAATTAACAGTTTACAATAATCTGTAATTTTAAATACTCTGTGTAATTTTGAAATCAGTGTTGTCATTGTAAATATTGTGTAAAAATTTGCAAAAAAAGGACCATAGTTTTAAAAAAAAGTTTGCGTTGAGTGTCAAGTTGATCTTCATGTGAATATGCCAACTGGTTTCTGTACAACCTACATAGATGATGGCAATATATATTTTAATGTCAATACCGCAGTTTTGGTCGTGTGTAATATTTTAAATCGAGCCGCTATCAATAACACCCCTTACGTAGATGGCGATAAGGTTTAAATTCCCGCTTAACACCTTCCGCCTGTTTTGATTTATGCAAGAAAAAAACATGTCCAAAAAGTGCCTTTTATTTTATTTTGTGGATGTTCAGGCATAAATATTTAATTTTTTCCCGACCATTTTATAAATAACTTAATTTGCCACATTATACAATAAAATCATAATCGAAAATTGGTTCGTAAGTTGGAGAATTTGAACTTTAAAGCAGTTTTCATAGGCCTTTACATTATATTTTTTTCGGGGCTTATAAAAAGGCTTGTCTATATCTAAAAAATTCTCGATTATTTGAAAGGCCAAGATTTATTCTACTCGCAGTATTTAATTAAAGCATCTGAAACATTTCTAGGTGACCAAATTTTCAAACCAAAAACGCATGATTTTGAATTACTACGTAGTGCATCGCCTTAAGGCAAAAGGAAGCGGGTAGAAAAAAGATGAAATTTAGGAAGTAGGTACCTGGTTATTGACAGATCCGATCACTAAACACGACTAAAGCCATTTCAAGCAACGTCATTCTGAAATATATTTTTTCACCAGTACGTTACTGACAGTGTGTAGGTTTCTGCATATTCATATAAATAAAGCTATGAACACAGATATCCATAATATGTTAAAACTCAACTTTGCAGTCGGGGGCAGTGCTGCTGTTGATAATATTATGATTACGAGTGCAAACAAAATCATTAAGTTAGTTTTTTACATGACCGCCTGCACAGAAGTTGGTCAAATTGTGAATTTAATTATGAACTATTTGTTGAGCAAATCAAAACTTACATCAAACTTTTTTAGTTTTCTAAACTTACTAATTGATTGCTAAATTGTATGAAGGCTCCGTAGTAAGCGTTCAAAAAGAAGAAGAAGATGGTTTGAAAGGGAGATATGTAAATACGTATGTTAGAGGAAGCGCGCTACTGTTAAATAATAAGAATTAAACGAAAATTGTTAGCATATTTAATAAAAGACGACTCTTTTATAATAGAGTTGCATATAAAGATACACTGTAAATTTTTTCATACTTATAAAACGTCAAATCAAACAGAATCAATGTTTTTTTAATGATTTTCGGAGCAAACTAAGGACGGGTTGTTTAAGAGAATTTGAAGAATTCTTCAAATTTCAAAGTTAATTTTAAAGTTCTGTAACAGATTTTTTCAAGTTCTGTTATTATTTAAGTTCTGTCAAGTAACTGGCCTATAATGATGTAATAACAGAACTTGAATAAGACTCTCACAGAACGCGAAAATGACGTTGAAATTTTGATGAATTGTTCAAATTCTCCGAAACAACCTGTCCTCAGAGATTTTTTTTCTATCGTGGGAATTTAATATAATTACCATTTTGGCTTTACAAATGTACAACATATATATTTTTATTATCTTAAAACTTAAAGTGTTGAAGAGAAAATGGCACGGCAATCTTAAAAATGATGCATACAATTGATTCACTGAGTGTACGTAGGCATCATAAGGATGCACTATTCCTGCATAAAGAAGTTAACAATAATATTCAATGCCCAGAGTTGCTAAACAAGATTCCATTGAATGTACCTGCGCGTTCAACACGCTCTTGTGTCCTGTTCAGGGTTGATCAAAGCAAAACGAACTCTAAGCAGAATTCTTGCCTGAACAGACAATGCAATAATTACAATAGCGTATTATCCAAGGTTGATATTTTCAGTTGCAAACTTACCAAATACAAGATGTCCATAAAATAATATTTCTCTGATGGTTTGTGAATAATGTTTATGTCTCTATTGTTTATATCTCCATTATGATTTGATTTACATCTCTACAACCTTTCTCCATGGCTATAAATGTAATGTTTTGTAATTTTTCGTTTTATATAATCATGTTTTGTATAAATTTTTGAATTCATAGTCATTTATTACAAATTAATTTACTTATTCCTTATTATGCTGTCTCAATAGAGGTAAAGTCACAAGGAGGAAATCCATAATTCAGTATCGGTATATTATCATTCGTAATTCTACCATAAGTGGTATTATCCCACGCACGCCTCAAGACTCTCATTTATATTATTGTCTTAAATAAATAGATTTAAAAAAATGATAAGATATCGCGTTCGCCGCTGTGTGGCTATTTGAAGAAAATAATTTATCTGAAATCACTGATAAATAATGAATCGGTTATGAATGTCGCCTAATCAGGTCGCGTTAGTTGTAGAGAGAAATCATTATTTTTTTTAATTTCCTGCCCTTTGGTTCGGCTGCCCAGTTGCAAGCCACATTATACCATGCCAATCAAAATCGTTGTTTTTGATTTTTTATTAATCGGTTTTAAAAAACGATATATTACACAATGGCACATGACAACCTGTGGTGTGCCAAGGTAAATGACTAACTAACTAACCATCACGCCGTTTCTCCGCAGGGGTAGGCAGAGAGGACGGACCGCCAAACAACTCGGTCACACCACACACTTCATACATCGTCTCATACATACTTTTCTATTATTCTGACTCTTGACATGGCCCGACTCGAGTATCTGATTCACTTGATCGTGCCATGTCTTCCTCGGGCGTCCCCGACTTCTGCCACCATTCGCATTTGTATCATATATCTTCCTTACTCTCCTATCTTCGCTCATTCGCTCTACATGCCCAAACCATCTTTTTTAAAAAAAATTTTTTAATAGTGAATACCTCACAAGAGTCCCAACTGCTCCCGTCTGGAGCCAGTGAGACTATGGCATCCCCAATTGGGGGATGTTGTGAGGCTGAAGGTAAGTGGGGAAGGGAAAGAGGAAGGTGGGGAAGTACCTGGCTATTCAGATCTAGTCACTAAACACGGCTAAAGCCATTTGGAGCAACGTTTCAATTCTGAATGGTGGTCTTACACCAGGGCGATACTGGTAGTATCTTCCACTCTGGAACGTGCCGCAAATATACTATATATTATTTTAATTAATTAATTATGAAATAACACAAATTAATCAAATAAAATTTATTTGCGCACGCCGGGTTCGAACCCGCGACCTTCGGAATGGCAGTCCAATGCGTTACCACTGGACTATGCCGGCCGTCCCTAAGCGTCCCTTTCTTGATCTTACTCATTACGCTTACATCAGCCTTGCACTCTTTGCGGATCTCCACATTCCTCACACGATCAAACATGGTTTTATCCCACATACGCCTCAGGTATATCATTTCAACAGCATTCAATCTACTTTCATCCTTTTTTTGCCAGTTCCATGCCTCACTTCCATACATCAGGGTAGGTACCATCACTCCATTGTGGACTGCTAACTTCGCTTATTTGGACAATTTTTTGTTAGCGCTAACTGTGTTCGGTCCTCCATTAATGGAATTACCTGCATTTACCCTTCTTTCAATATCTCTGTCAGCCTTCCCATCTCTCTAGAACATACTTCCTAAATACACAAACTCATCCACCTGCTCCAAGTATTCCTCATTCACAACTATATTGCACACTGTTTTCGTACTCTCTCTTTCAAACACCATTACTTTAGACTTACTTACATTCATCATTAACTCATTCTTCATGCATACTTCGTTCATCCTAGACACGAGAGACTGTAGATCATCTATACTATTAGCAATCAGCACTGCATCATCAGCATACAACAGGCAACATACTTTCAAATTACTCAAAATAAAATTATATTTTCAAAAATCATTTCTTTAAACATATATAGCTTTTCTGGGGAAACTAGTAAAGGTAAATTATTTACTATTTTCATTAATACATAAATACGTTATCTGATAACAGAATCAGCTGAAGCAACCGCAAAAATTATCGTGTTGTTTTACAACAAATTCCATTTTGGGATGACATTTGACGGTTAAGAATCGTCGGAATTATTATGATGTGAACGCATAAAAAAATAGTGCAAGATTATGAAATTATTTTAAACAACAATATGAAATTCTGATAAAATACTTTTTTTTTGCAACACTATTTGTAAACCGTTTCCTCCATAGAAAAGATAAGTATATTTATGTGGAAAGCTTCCCCTGGAAGGAAAGCTCTTTGACTTCAGTCCAATCCGTATTCAGGATATAGATATAATCCCTTCTGCAGAAATAAAATTTCTGGGTTTCACTATGGACAATAGTCTTTCTATTGAATCGCAAATTTCAAAAGCTGTGAGTACTGGTTTTTTCCATCTAAGGCAGATAAAATCAATCAGGAGATGCCTTCCCTCTGATGGAGCAAAGTCACTCATAAATTCGTTCGTCGTCTCACGTATGGACTATTGCAATAGTGCATATGCCGGCCTACCTCAGAAACAAATCAATAGAATCCAGTCAGTTTTTAATGCTGCGGCGAGAATGATCTTTGGTGAATCTAAGTATTGTCGTATAACCCCACTTCTAAGGCATCGCCTTCACTGGCTTCGATGCCCTGAAAGAATAGAGTTTAAGATCTGCTTAATGACCTTCAAAGCATTGTAAGGAATGGCGCCAGCCTATATACGAGTATCGGAACTATGTATCCGACAAAACTTAAGCAATAGACAGCTCACTCTAAGGTCAGCAGATCTAGATGTTAGTAATCGTCTAATCGAACTTTCTAGGTCAAATCGAGCCGTTTACTATGATCGTTCTTTTAATGTAACAGGCCCTCTCATCTGGAATAGACTTCCCTCAGCTCTTACTAATCTCCAGAATGTAGCTGAATTTAAACGGGCTTTAAAAACAAAATTATTTAAAAAATCTTACCAGTCATAAATCTTAACTTATTTTCCATATTTTATAATAAGCCACATTCTAAAACTTCCGGTAATTGTTTGGATTCGGTTGTCTCCTTATTGTACCCTTTTAAAATTTCAGCTCAGAAAATTCTCATTTTTTAGCACAAACTGCTCCTGTGTTATATTATGTTTTGGTTTTAATATTCCTGTTTTGTCCTGTCCTGCTGTTATTGTTATTCTAAGTTTTGTCATCACTTTGTATAAACAGTGTATTTAGTGTTATAATATTAGATCTGTATTGAGTAAGGCACACTGTAGGAAAAAAATTAAGAACTACTAATACTGAATTACCATTTTTAAGTTTGTTATAGTTAAGCGCACTTGAAGTGAAATAA
Organism: Hesperophylax consimilis; assembly: GCF_061612785.1. Taxonomy (NCBI): domain Eukaryota; kingdom Metazoa; phylum Arthropoda; class Insecta; order Trichoptera; family Limnephilidae; genus Hesperophylax; species Hesperophylax consimilis. Next base: position 14,828,500 of record NC_142855.1, on the reverse strand, counting down.
CACTAAACTGCGCTATATAAATGCCATGTTATTATTATTATACAAATGCTTTGTAATCTTTGTGATTGCGTGAAAGCTAGGTATTTTTTCCCTGATCTTATAAATTTGAATAATGTAAGGTAATTAAATATCTAAGTATGGCAACTCTAAACACGAAATGTCAAAGATTTGGACGTGAGTGGTTTATTTATGATTTGGACAAAGCCGAGATTAACTTGAACATATTGTTATGTAATAATGAAAAACGAATGGGGCCAAGTAAATAGCATTTAATCCAATTAAAGACTCAAAAACATAACAAAAGTGCTTAACAGTTTCGTTCAAGTCTCACAGCAAATTGGTCAAATTCTGTTTTGTCTATGTTACAATGCAACTGTCATTTAGCATAATATATATAAAAAAAACTGCAATGGAAAATTTCTCTTTGAATTTATTATTATGACATTAGTTTTGACAGTTCAATGTAAATACAATCTCGATATGGTCAACTATTTCTGTAGAATTTGACAAAATGAAACCAAAAACGATATTTCATGACGTAATTATCTTAAAATATATGTATTTAAAAAGCATCTCAAAAGTATAGAGTTCTTTCTTTGAAATGACTCTGTCAGAATTAAAACATAGAATGGAATACTTTTGTAATGTCAGATTATATTAGAAATTAAATGAAGTGGTGTTTATTTTGGATTTTGCAAAGTTAGTGTTTCTGTCAGAACTAACTTTTAGAATAGAGTACTTTTGTAATGTCAGTTCGAATTAGTGGTTCATTGAACAATTGTCCTAATTAGAAAGTGATTTTTTAATAGTGGACCAGTAAAAGTAATAATTAATTAAGTTTAAAGTGATTTAAATAAAGTGGCAACACGATGGAGCGAATAACGAAAGACCTGTTACCTGTAAAGGCACATTACTTCTTTTTCTTCGCAGGTAATTTCATATTATTTATTTTATCTAACTAACTAAGCATCAGTCCCTTTTACTGCAGGGGTAGGCAGAGAGGATGGACCGCCACACAACTCTGTCTTCGTTGTCATTAGGTTCATTCATTAGCATTGATGTCACAGAAATTACTTTTGTTTCGATGATGAGTTAATGCATATCTTGGAAGCGGAAATTAACTCACTTCCCGATGTACGATTGAGCTAAAACTCGTTGTTGATTACAATGCATTCAAAAAGTCAAAACTGTTTCACAGCGTAGTAAAAATAGATGTATTATAGTATAAATATACATCCTCAAGCAAATTAGCCTGCATTTCAGCATATCGCTCGCCATACACTAGCTACCAATGGCAATGTATGGCGAGCGATATGCCGTTTTATTAATACACTTTCTATGGGAAGGGTAGTTCTATGTTTTACACCGGCCTAATTGAATGGCGTAAAAGGCATTGCTGTTCAATAATTTTATAATAATAATATTTGGATGATTTGTATAGCGCCGTTTTTGTGCAAAATCACCTCAAGGGCGCTGTAAAAATATATAATACATTTCTACAATGATCTATGTTATTAATAACTATATATGGAGATAATATACAGTACCATACTTACCTGGTAGGTCACTTGAGATTAACACTTAATTAACATTAACTAATTTTTAGATACAGGATTTAGGACATAATTGGATAATTGGATATAATTGGACTTTCTCTCAGGAATAGTATATTTAATTTAAGGGTATGACAGCTTAAAAAGGTAAGTTTTTAGTTTAGACCTGAATTCTGTTGGACTTGTTATGGATCTTAGTTCCGGAGGGAGTTTATTCCAAGCCTTCGGCCCAGATACTCCGAAAGCGCGATCACCAAACTTAGTATTTGGCTTGCGCTTAGGTTCTATCAGTCTGCCTACAGCTGATGATGTTGCTGATCTAAGAGTTGACTGCCTCAGACCAGTGTTTTCCTGGACGCATAGTTCAGAGATGTAGGGTGGGGCCATTTCATTGATGGATTTAAACACCATCCAGCACAATTTGTACTGGATTCTTTCAGGGCACTTGAGCCAGTGAAAGTTATGAAGGTGTTTTGAAATATGCAAATTTTTGGAAGGCATAAATGCTGTTGCAGTAATCGAGAGGTGAGACTACGTAAGAGTTGATAAGTAGTTTTGTTGCTTCTGTAAGCAGATTTATTCGGACAGACTTGAGTTGTCTTAGGTGAAAAAAACCGATGCTTACAGTCCTATTTATTTTATCAATCTCTTCGTGCGTGTCCCAACTATATTTGTATGTATTTAAAAATCTGAACCAAGTCTTCCACATCTTCTAATTCTTGTATTTTGTGTAATTTTATCATTTTATCAAAAGGAAACTATATTTAACCTGTAGAACAGGTAATACATCCTTACAGTTATCGCACTGGAGATGCGTAAGTTTTTTGTTTGTACTTTTTTTACAAATAAAACATCAGTAAATGGCCCACCACTAACTATCCAGTAATATTACAAAAGTAGGCTTAAATTTCAGATAGTAATATTATAGTTGGGGTGTGGTGAGTACTATTAACCTTTCCTCATCTGTGGTGTGTATTTACTACACATTGCTTCTAATAACTTTAATAACTCTATAAATATAATAAATTCTGGGTTCAGATTTTAGGTATTCCTCCGTTATACATTTATACACTGAATTAAAAAATAATATTTTACATAGTTTTCAAATTCAATTAAAAATCAGCGATTTTTGTTAAAAATCGGGAACAAATACACCAATACAATCAACCGTGTGACACTGCTATGCGAAGAGTTTGCGAGGAAATTACACGTTATTGATGTCCCGCTTTAGTTCGCTATGCTGGAACATGAGAAATCTACACGTCCAGAAGACCATCGATACCTACGACCGCATAGCTGTGTGTGTGCGTCCAGGGCCCATCCAGTGCTTGTTGTGCCAGCCGGCCGTCAGTCGGTCGCGGGCTTTCGTTAGATATAATATACTCCTTGCACGTTTTTTTAGCATCTGCCAATGGTTTTTCATGTTTTCAGCAATTAAATTACAATTGTTATCACTTTTGATATAAAATATAACAAACATAAGCGATTAGCTATGAATATTCATATTTTTTCCGATATTAAATCACTTATTTTGACTACACAGCACCGCAACGCGTGGATTTTTTTTAGCACAGTAAGGGAAAGGTTAAAACAAAAAAATTAAAATAAATGTATTATTTTCAAAGATTTAGCTGTTTCAAATCAAAACCTATTTTCTCGAACCCTTTCTTTTTGCTCGCTTGAAATGTGTTATACTAGCTGACGTGTACCCGGCGTTGTTGGGGATTATTCTTAGGAGATATACATGTACCATCCCGGACTTCCCTGTATTTCTTTTTAAGATTTACAAATCCGTAGTACATTATTTTGATGTATCTTATAAGGTTTACCCAGCGTTAGCAATGTAGTGCCCGAAAAAATATTTTATCAACTTGATTATAAAACATTAACTTTTCTCTACTTTCTATAAATATAATATACATTGATGGAATTGTGAAAAGAGCAAATTCACTAACATATCTAATCAGGAAAACTTTCCTTGACCTAACACCGGACATGATGTTAAAAATATATAAAACATATGTGCGACCTCTCCTAGAATATGCTTTCCAAATATGGAGTCCTTCGCAAAGGATATAAATCTGTTAGAGAGAGTACAGAGACAAAATACCAAGAGCTCTGAAAGATCTACGATACCAAGATAGACTCAAGGAACTAAGATTACCAACCTTACAAGAAAGAAGAGAAAGGGGTGACTTGATCGAGACTTTAATCTGGACATTACAGTTGCCCTAGCATCCAACAAATCTTCACTACTAATAAAAATATAAATCTCCGTGGACACTATTACCAAAACGCCTTTTGCATCTAATCCTAGAAAACACTTCCTTGCAAATAGAGTAGTGGATGCTTGGAACAAACTCCCACAACATGTCAACGATGCAACAAATATAAATCAATTCAAAGCTCTATTGGATTCACATTTGGAGAGAAGAAAGGACTTAGTTCAAACCTAAAACAACTCAATTACTGGCAAACTTGTTGTCAAATCAGATATGAGCGCATCAGCAGAATGCTGCCTGCTCTGCACATAATTATAATAATAATAATGTATTATATATGTAAACCTTCGGGAAGAAATTCTCTAAATGATAGTGAAAACCCTATCAAAACTGTTGCGTAGTTTAGAAAAACTAAGCGCACAAACAGACAGACGCGGATAGCAAATTTGTTTTATACTATTTAGAGATTGCAATACATTTGAACAGTTAATTTGTTACTAAAAGATTTTTGGATGTATTATGTACTGATTGAACGTTAATATTTAGTAAATGTTGTGGATTGTTCTGGCATGTTCTAGCGCTGGGGCCGTTACTGCCCCAGATGAATGTGTTTGGACGGCAGCTGGGCGTGTCCCCCGCTGTGATGGGCGGCGTGACCGCCGTGTTACCCATCCTGTGGGCGCTTGCCAAACCAGCCACGGGATACATCGTGGATTACTTCCAGGTTAGTTCACCTTTCCCGTTTCACTGTTAAATAAGGCCTTTCTTCCACAGGGATTCGCGAGTATCCGTTACACGAAGATTCAAATATCTCTGAGACTACGGCCATACGAGAGGTGAGTTGTATTAGCTCGTCTTGATACTTGGAAAAACTAGTACAAGTGAGAATAAATACTTATTCAAGCCATGGAATTTCGAAAGAAATAATTCCCCACATTTTATTTCATGTCCTCTGATGCGTTTAGTTTAGTTAACGGGTGTTGGGGGTTACGTGGGTTGGGGTTGGGTTACGGGTGTAAACATGTGGAGATCTGCAAAGAGTGCAAGGCTGATGTAAGCGTAATGAGTAAGATCAGGAAAGGGACGCTGATATGGTTTGGGCATGTAGAGCGAATGAGCGAAGAAAGGAGTGTAAGGAGAATATACAATGCAAAGGTAAATGGTAGCAGAAGTCGGGGACGCCCGAGGAAAACATAGCACGGTCAAATGAATCAGATACTCGAGTTGCGCCATGTCAAGAGTCAGAATAATAGAAGAGTATGGACGAGACGATGTATGAATGTGAATGAGGCAAGAAGTGTGTGCCAAGACCGAGTTGTTTGGCGGTCCGTCCTCTTCACAAACCCCTGCGGGGAAACGGCGTGGTGGTTAGTTAGTTGGGTTAGGGGAACACTCTTCTCATGTGGGGGAGTAAGCGAGAAAGTGTACTGAGAAGAGGTGAAGCTTATATACTAGAACAGATGGTTGGAACAAATATATCGAAGATACTTTCGTACTTAGTATCTGTTGCACGTCTTGCGTATACGACAAGCGCAAGACGCGTAATACTTTCGTACGTAGTACTTAAGACTCGCAAGACGCGCAATATTTAAGATCAAATACTATGTACGAAAGTATCTTTGACATATATGTTCTAAACATCTGTTCTAGTAACAATGCTTCACCTCTATACCATGCGAACTCGAGGTTGTTATCACTCACTTAATTGATACTTTAAACATGTCGTCAGTCATGTCAGACTGTTGTAGCACCTGCAACTTCCATCCCCTACCTATCAAGAATACACTCGGCCTAGCTTCTCGTAGCGAACAAAAGAAATGCGAACCAAAATGCAATATAGAACTTCAATATAGATTCACCTCACGAACGCCATTAATAAGTCATTTGGAGGTTGCATCAGTTGTTTGGTCTCCATTATACAAAATCCACATAAACAAAATCGAAGCAATTCAAAACAAATTCCTAATATATCTTTGTTACAAGTCATTTGTAAGATTTAATAATTATTCAGAGGCAGCTTCATACTTTAAAATTGATTCACTGAGTGTACGGAGGTATCATAAGGATGCACTATTCCTGTATAAAGTAGTTAACAATAATATTCAATGCCCAGAGTTGCTAAACAAGATTCCATTCAATGTACCTGCGCGTTCAACACGCTCTTGTGTCCTGTTCAGGGTGGATCAAAGCAAAACGAACTCTAAGCAGAATTCTTGCCTGAACAGACTACGCAATAATTACAATAGCTTATTATCCAAGGTTGATATTTTCAGTTGCGAACTTACCAAATACAAGAGGTACATAAAAGAATATTTCTCTGATGGTTTGTGAATAATACATCTCTATTATGATTTAAGTTATATCTACAACCTCTCTCCATGGCTATAAATGTATTGTTTTGTAAATTTTTCGTTTTATATAATCTTTTGTTTTGTATAAATTTTTTAATTCATATTCATTTCTCACAAATTTAATTTACTTATTCCATATTATGCTGTCTCAGTAGAGGTAAAGTCACAAGGAGGAAATCCATAATTGGTTTTATTTTACTATATAATACTTATGTACAAACTCATTAAATGTAAACTGTCGATTTCCCGAAAATGAATGAATAAATAAATAAATTAATTATTTACTTACCCTGCATTAATTCTTTCAATTTCTTTATCAATGAATAGCTAAATGTGTGTTGATTCCAGAAACAAAGGAAGCTGATCTTTATGTGCCTCATCATTCTGATGAGTGGTTCCTACTGCTGTCTGTACTTTCTGCCAACCCCCCCAGCCCCCCCGGGGCCTCCCGCTGCCATCCTGGACTTCCCCAGGCAGAGTGGGGAACAGGACGGGGGGCCAAGATGGATCAATGTTATTCCACTGTCGGAATATTGCAATGTCAAGGTATAGCATATCTCGCCTAACTTCTATCGGCAAACTTTTTTTGTACTCTAGTAAATATCAGTAGGGTGGCGGGCATCACCTATTTTTAATCGACAAACTCAGGGCAGCAATCGCAATCAAAATGACAACAACGCGGTTCCAGGCGGGGAATGCTATTTGCTCATCACTCCTTGTACACGCCGAAAACCCGAAGTGAGCCGATGATCGCCGAACCGATCGGGACGGTACGAGCACGTGACTACTGTCAGTTTGGCTGTCGGGGCCTTTCTTATTGCTTTCACTGACAGACAGAGCTGGCTGAGTGATGTACCATGTGTTTTGGCGCCTTTGGCGTTCATCGGCTCAGTTCGTGGCGTTCGTTCACTTCGGGTTTTCTGCGTGTACAAGGAGTGATGTGCAAATAGAACTCTCCGTTCCAGGCTAGCGTGAAGAGTGCTGTCTGGCACGCCGCCAGACAATTTGCGACAAGTACTGTCAGCAAAGGAACCACTCATACATACAATATCGCAAACATACGAATAGTAGCGGGCACATACGAATCGCACCATGGCGCCCGCGAGCACGGGGTTTTGAACCCCTGCATTAAGGCATGTTTATCAGTTGTGTAAATTTTGAAATACGTTTATTAGTAAGGCCCTAACGGTTGAATTTATTTATTTAAAGAAGATTGTCTCTGGTGGCCGAAAGGCAGGTGGACCCCGGGGGGTGGCGTGGATATGATTTTCATACAAATCTACAGTTTTAATCCGAGTTTGATGAAATTTTGCACACTTGACCTTCAAAATTCCTTCATGATTCCTTTCTAACATGCAAAACTAACTTATTTAATTTCTTAGCGTGACATATTTCAAAAACACTTTTTTTCTTTTTTCAAAACTTCTATGTATTAACAGTCGATTACAATTCGTGAGCATCTTATAATTCTTGATTTCAATTTATTTTTTTCTTCCCATACACTTTCTTCCTTTTATAACTATTACATACTCATACATAAATTTAAACTTAAATTTATTGATTAAAATTAAAATTATTAGTTTTCAGAACAATTTCAGGCGAAATTACATAATGATATTTTATGGACATACGTAATAGGTACTAAATCTATGTAATAACGAAAAATATCCTTAACTGTATCTTATTGTACTGTCTTGTAGGTCATTGTTTGAGTCTGATTTCGAGGAAGCCTGGACAATGCCGGGACTTCAGCTATTTTCATAATGAAATCCCAATCGGGGTATTTTGTGAGGCAGAAGATAGCGGCAGGTCTGGCCCTGACCAAACGGCGTCTGGCGCAAGTAAATATCTGGCACCCCTTGTCAAAACCCAGTGGACGCGTAGGTAGGAGATCACCGTAATCAATAATATTTGGTGAGGTATTATCGGCGCATTGACAATTCGGCGTCTGGAACGGACTACTCCAATTGCACACCCGTCGAACGTCACAGCGGTGCTGCCAAGGTCTTGTATCTATGTGAGGATATTGTGTCAGCGCTTTATTAGCAGCAGACACATACCTGGACAGATGACGAACCTCGTTCTGGCACTGTTGGTGGACGCGGTGGACTCTCTCGCTGCAGCAGCTGGTCCAGTTTCTTCACCTAGGATTCTTGCTGCAGAGTCTCCATTTTCTATCTTCGTCAAACGTCACAGCCGTGCTGCCAAGGTCTGTTATTTATGTGAGGATATTGTGTCAGCGTTTTATTAGCAGCAGACACATACCTGGACGGATGACGAACCTCGTGGTGGCACTGTTGGTGGACGCGGTGGACTCTCTCGCTGCAGCAGCTGGTCCAGTTTCTTCACTTAGGATTCTTGCTGCAGAGTCTCCATTTTCTATCTTCGTCAAACGTCACAGCCGTGCTGCCAAGGTCTGTTATTTATGTGAGGATATTGTGTCAGCGTTTTATTAGCAGCAGACACATACCTGGACAGATGACGAACCTCGTTCTGGCACTGTTGGTGGACGCGGTGGACTCTGTCGCTGCAGCAGCTGGTCCCGTTTCTTCGCCACATAGGATTCTTGCTGCAGAGTCTCAATTTTCTATCTTCGTCGAACGTCACAGCCGTGCTGCCAAGGTCTGTTATCTATGTGAGGATATTGTGTCCAGTTTCTTCACCACCTAGGATTCTTGCTGCAGAGTCTCACCTATTCCTGTTCTTCATTTTACTTAACTTAACTTCACTTTATTTTTGTAATATTTATATTTTAGTCATACCTGCATCAACTGTAAAGCGCCCCTGATGTGATATCTCACAAAAGCGGTGCTATACAAATTGTCCAATATTATTATTATCATTATTATGGGGCTGGCCTTGGGTAGTGGTGAGAGGAAAGAGACGGGGAAGAGCAAGGTTGGGGAGTATATGTTTCTAAAATGTTTTTTTTTTCAACAGGACGAACCTTGTGAACAAGAACTCCACAACAACCTAATACCAGCTTCATGTGGGTGGTTTTGCAACCCAAAACTAAACAAAACAGTAGAAGAACCACAATCAAAATTGAATATATTTATTAAAAGACAAAATTATACATTAACTAATAATACCTTGACTGAATTTTTCTACAAAGATTCACCGAACACCAAAAATGGCTGTGATATTTTTAAAATGGACACATATAACTCAAAAAGAAATGCCACCAATTCGAAACAGAATCAAATCGATTCCATAGAAAAAGAGAATAGACAAAAACTTGACACCATAGACGAAGATAATTCTGTAGATCGGTGTGTTTTTAAAAGTGATTGCTCAGTTTTTTCGTGTGCCTTATTAAAAAATGTGGATTTTAGTTTAAGTGGAAGTAATTTGACCGATTCAAGTGATGTTGATAATTCTACAATAGAACAAGTACCAGAGGAATACTATTTATATGCTTCAGTGACTTTTTGGGGTTTTGTGATTTTAATGTGCGTTGGTACTGTTGCGTTCAATGTTGCCAACTGCATTGGGGACGCAGTTTGCTTCGATGTATTGGGTAAGTACCTTACATTATTTTTATTTTAACTGACTCACTTGCTCACACATTGCTTAATTAATTCACATTTATACAAACGTAAAATTGGTGATTCTTCATCATTCTAAAAAAATTATGTTTTTTTCAAAAAAAATCCTTTTTTCCGCTAACGAAAGGATTAAAAATCCATTGAAACCGGGTCTAAACTTTGACACGTTTTAAAAGACAACAATCTGACAGTTGACAGTTGACAGTAAGCTCTCGTAGCAACCGATTTTTCTCAAGTTTGACTTAAAAAATACCAACAAAACGAAAGCACAAGTCAAAAAGCATCATACCAAAAAATTGATTTCTTTAAATTTTTTTTTTATGTGACTCCTCACAAGAGCGCCCCTGACTGTACAATGTAAAGACAGGGGAGCTATGTCGCCACCCGGTTGGGCAGCGTTGTGAGGCGGATAAAGATAGGGGCTACACGGAGGGCTTTATTAAAGCGTGTCTTGAAGAGGCCTGGATTATATGCAGGAGGAGGATGTTCCACATGCGAGCCGAAGAAACGGCCTGTTCCCACGATGCCAACATCAACTGTGAGCGCATGTTCCGCTCGTGTATGTCATGTTTCACGCACGTACACCGAAGATCAATATTGCTAACTCCTTAGAGCAGGCACCATTAAAATACCCGTAGAACAGACTCAAAATGTCAAATAGATTCTCCGGTGACCGGATAACTCATCAAAATGACAATTAAACACACCTATAAATAGGTTAGGTTAGGTTAGGTTAGGTTAGGTTAGGTTAGGTTAGGTTAGGTTAGGTTAGGTTAGGTTAGGTTAGGTTAGGTTAGGTTAGGTTAGGTTAGGTTAGGTTAGGTTAGGTTAGGTTAGGTTAGGTTAGGTTAGGTTAGGTTAGGTTAGGTTAGGTTAGGTTAGGTTAGGTTAGGTTAGGTCAGGTCAGGTCAGGTCAGGTTAGGTTAGGTTAGGTCAGGTCAGGTCAGGTCAGGTCAGGTCAGGTTAGGTCAGGTCAGGTTACATTACATAGGTAACTATTTAACGTAGTTTTTGTTTCATCACTTTTAATGACTTTATATCAGGTTGTTGAATTGTCATTTTGAGGGGTTATCATGGAACCAGATTCTCCAGTTTCCCGCTTGTACCGCTAGTTTCTAGACACCATGTATTAATTGTAATATACGTTTATAGTTTTAAGTCATGTTCTAAAATAATAAAAGGATAAATAATAAAATTTTATAAAAGGACTTATCTAGATAAGATTGGTCTCCAATCTTATCTTGTGTCAGTACACACTGTCGATTTGTAATGTCACTTTATAGCGCTACAGGCAGTGTAATCTCACTTTGCCGCATTGACGATAAAGGCGCAGATATCATAATTATTATATACCAGCGCAGACTGGTGAAAAATTACGGGATATTATAAACAAAAGAAATACTTATACATTTCAAACACAGAATAATTAAAATAATTTTTTGTTAAAAAATATTATTTTGTACGTATGTACCTTATCGCTTGTTAGAGTTAAGCCGCTATCAATAACAGCCCTTACGTAGATGGCGATAAGGTTTAAGTTCCTGCTTAACACCATCCGCCTGTTTTGATTTATGCTAGAAAAAAACATGGCCAAAAAGTGCCTTTTATTTTATTTTGTGGATGTTCAGGCATAAATATTTAATTTTTTTTCGATCATTTTACAAATAACTTAATTTGCCACATTATACAATAAAATCATAACCGAAAATAGGTTCGTAAGTAGGAGATTTTGAACTTTAAAGCAGTTTTCATAGACCTTTACATTATTTTTTCTGGGCTTATAAAAAGACTTGTCTAAAAAATGCTCAATTATTTCAAAGGCCAAGATGTATTCTACTCGCAGTATTTAATTAAAGCATCTGAAACATTTCTCGGCGACCAAATTTTCAAACCAAAAACACATGATTTTGCATTACTACGTATGGCATCGCCTTAAATCATTATACTATAGGTAGATCGCTTGTCTGAATTTTTGACGCAATCAGTTTCGATTTTGAAAATATCGCTTGAATTCAAAACAAATCCGAGTTCATTGAACCTGTTTACAATCATTACAGACAGACCCACAACTGAAATTAGTGCGTGTGATGATGATATCTGTGTGATAGTCTTCAGAAATGAAACATTGCTTTGAAATGGCTTTAGCCATGTTTGGTAACCAGATCTGAATAGCCAGTTACTCCCATACCTTCCTCTCCCCTATCTCCTTACCTTCTCCATTACCTTCAGCCTCGCAACATACCTCAATTGGGGATGCCATAGTCTCACTGGCTCACTGGGAGCAGTTGGGACTCTTTGGTGCTGTTCTCGAATAAAGTAAAATTATTATCAAACTCTGCTGAACTAATTTTGCAGTTTGTTAGCATGTCAATATTGACAGAAACTAAGGACGGGTTGTTTCAGAGAATATGAACAATTCATCTTATTTCAGAGTTGATTTCCAAGTTCTGTGAAAGTTCTATTGAAGTTCTATTAGTCTATCAACATGGGCCAGTTGCTTCACAGAAATAAAAAAAATAATAGAATTTGAATAGAACTTTCATAGTCCTTGATAATTCACAATGAAATTTGGTGAATTGTTCAAATTCTCTGAAACAACTCTTCTTTAATCTCGGGTAAATGTGATAAAATAAGTTTTCAAATTTTATTATTAAAAATAAACATATAATTTTTAAAATATAAAAATTTTGAAATTAAACATTTTTCATCCAAACATTGAACTAACGAAAAATAATTATTGGTAACGAATAAAAAAAATTACATATTTTATTAGAAATAATGAAAAATAATCTTATTCTTGCCATTTAGAATAATTTAAACAATTGCAGTTCCCTAAATGATTCCTACTATTCTATATATATATATGTATAAAAATTCAGCTCGCGTTTGTTTGTGCTCGCAAAACTCCAAAATTTGTCGACCAATATCGATGAAAATTTCAAAGTTTGTTCTTATTAGTGCCAGATGTGTTTAGAGAGTGGTTTAAATGGTATAAGAAGTCGGGGATGCCCGAGGAATACTAAATGCAAAATCTCTGTACCGTAATGAGATATGCAGTCTATGTAATGTAGTTTTTAACAGTAACATTGTGGTATACAGTAGTGAATGGTGCAAGATGTATGAGGCGCCCGATAAAGGCATTAGCAATAGCTAATCATTGGTCCTCTAGTAAGTTATAAGTATTATGCAAAGTACCAGTGATGTAACAGACCTCACTGCTTACTTCTGCATACTTTTCACTTCCTTCTCTGCTTCCGTTACATTATAACACAAGTTTAATGATGAGTTTGTGTGATTTTTCGAATTAAGTGTATGTCGTCCCCAAGTGTATGTCGTCCCTAAGTGTATGTCGTCCCCAAGTGTATGTCGTCCCTAAGTGTATGTCGTCCCCAAGTGTATGTCTTCCCCAAGTGTATGTCGTCCCTAAGTGTATGTCGTCCCCAAGTGTACGTCGTCCCTAAGTGTATGTCTTACCTAAGTGTATGTCGTCCCTAAGTGTATGTCGTCCCTAAGTGTATGTTGTCCCTAAGTGTACGTCGTCCCTAAGTGTATGTCTTCCCTAAGTGTATGTCGTCCCTAAGTGTACGTCGTCCCTAAGTGTATGTCTTCTCTAAGTGTATGTCGTCCCTAAGTGTATGCCGTCCCTAAGTGTACGTCATCCCTAAGTGTATGTCTTCCCTAAGTGTATGTCGTCCCTAAGTGTACGTCGTCCCTAAGTGTATGTCTTCCCTAAGTGTATGTCGTCCCTAAGTGTATGCCGTCCCTAAGTGTACGTCGTCCCTAAGTGTATGTCTTCCCTAAGTGTATGTCGTCCCTAAGTGTACGTCGTCCCTAAGTGTATGTCTTCCCTAAGTGTATGTCTTCCCTAAGTGTATGTCTTCCCTAAGTGTATGTCGTCCCTAAGTGTATGCCGTCCCTAAGTGTACGTCGTCCCTAAGTGTATGTCTTCCCTAAGTGTATGTCGTCCCTAAGTGTACGTCGTCCCTAAGTGTATGTCTTCCCTAAGTGTATGTCGTCCCTAAGTGTATGCCGTCCCTAAGTGTACGTCGTCCCTAAGTGTATGTCTTCCATAAGTGTATGTCGTCCCTAAGTGTATGCCGTCCCTAAGTGTATGTCTTCCCTAAGTGTATGTCGTCCCTAAGTGTACGTCGTCCCTAAGTGTATGTCTTCCCTAAGTGTATGTCTTCCCTAAGTGTATGTCGTCCCTAAGTGTACGTCGTCCCTAAGTGTATGTCTTCCCTAAGTGTATGTCGTCCCTAAGTGTATGCCGTCCCTAAGTGTACGTCGTCCCTAAGTGTATGTCTTCCCTAAGTGTATGTCGTCCCTAAGTGTATGCCGTCCCTAAGTGTACGTCGTCCCTAAGTGTATGTCTTTCCTAAGTGTATGTCGTCCCTAAGTGTATGCCGTCCCTAAGTGTACGTCGTCCCTAAGTGTATGTCTTCCCTAAGTGTATGTCGTCCCTAAGTGTATGCCGTCCCTAAGTGTACGTCGTCCCTAAGTGTATGTCTTCCATAAGTGTATGTCGTCCCTAAGTGTATGCCGTCCCTAAGTGTACGTCGTCCCTAAGTGTATGTCTTCCCTAAGTGTATGTCGTCCCTAAGTGTACGTCGTCCCTAAGTGTATGTCTTCCCTAAGTGTATGTCGTCCCTAAGTGTATGCCGTCCCTAAGTGTACGTCGTCCCTAAGTGTATGTCTTCCCTAAGTGTATGTCGTCCCTAAGTGTATGCCGTCCCTAAGTGTACGTCGTCCCTAAGTGTATGTCTTCCCTAAGTGTATGTCGTCCCTAAGTGTATGCCGTCCCTAAGTGTACGTCGTCCCTAAGTGTATGTCTTCCCTAAGTGTATGTCGTCCCTAAATGTACGTCATCCCTATGTGTATGTCGGTTCCATGATAACTCAACACAGTGACAATCTAACACACTTTTAAAAAGTAATATAAAATCATTAGAAACAATGAAATTTTTTTTTTTAACCTAACCTAACCTAACCTACTTAACCCAGTTAGTAAAGTTTTTGTTTCATCACTTTCCATGACTTTATATAACTTTTTAAAGATGTGATGAATTATCAATGTGATGATTTATCCGGTCACCGTGTATGTCGTCCCTAAGTGCAGGTTTATTATCGCCATTGAATTGAATTCACACCGTTTGTGTGGGTGCGTACAGGTACTGAGCGCAGCATGCAGTACGGACGGCAGAGGGCCTGGGGCACTGCGGGGTACGGCCTGACCGCGCTGGCCGCTGGCTGGCTGGTGGACTGGGCCAGCGGGGGCTCCAGCCTCAAGGACTTCACCCCCGCCTTCGTGCTCACCATCGTCTTCACCTTGGTGGACCTCTTCTTCTGTCGGAAGCTGCAGGTGACGCATGCTTTCCTTCCACTGAATATACTAGTACTGTGAACAGTAGACTTTGCATCCAAAAAAGTATGTTTCTAATCTTCTCAACTAACCAAAATTTTCATTTCCAAATGTTATATCTCTGCTTACTTGCAGATTTAGTGTTGGAAACTCTTGTGAAAAGTAAAAGGTTCTTTTACTATAATTGCGTTTATTTACATAACAATAAATAAGTCTGGATTTAGCTACACTGTTCATTACCCGAGGGTTGGTAATTCTCTGTTTCTAGAAGCTTGTTGCCTGTCAATAATATCCCACAGGCAATTGCTACACTCTAGCGACATCTGTCTGACTCTGAAGTAAGCTTTATGACTGGTGCCATATATCGCTTGAAAACCCAACTTATTACCAAACATCACACATATACTGTTTTGCATTTCATCGGTGATGTGGCGGCCATTTTAATGGTTCAGAAAGCATTATTTTTACAAATGTGAAATCATCGTCTTTATTTGGACTTTCTTATCCGCATTTTGTTAAAATATTATGGTACCTATCTGCCTGAAGAAAGTTTGTAAAAAGAATTGTCATTGAGAAAGTTACGTTTCTTTGGACGAATTGTACAGTTCCTTACTTGGAATAAAAAGTGTGTATTATAATTACCTACTTACAAATCTTATGAATTCAGAGGAAATTTCGGTATTGATTTACTGAATAACAGAAAATCAGAAATGTGCATTTTCGGATGCAAGATCTCCTGTTACTTCTACAGAACTATTAACAGTAGGTTTATTTAAAAAACACCAGAATCTTGACATGAGGACAGATAGACGGTTCTGAAAACTGGCTGACGCCCGACTGTCCTCTGCTGTAAAGTAGGTCAAATTATTCATTGGTTGAACGATGCGTGTTTCAGCTTCCCTCCATGTCCCGCCCCGAGGGAGCTGGTGGGACTCTGTCTGTCCTGCTCACGCGGCCGCGCATCCTTGTCTTCCTGCTGTTTGCCGTCATCGCCGGCATGTTTGACAGCTTCATCATCTACTACATGTTCTGGTGAGTGCTAAACCTGCCTCCTTCACGTAGGGAGTGTGGCGGACCGATCGCTCAGGGCTTGGTAACACAACCATCCCAAGCGAACTGCCGTGCTCAGGCTACACAATGAAAAACAAACAGTGTCACCAACGGTGCCTCTGAGATACAAGGTCGCATCGTGAAGTGTTTATATCTGACCATTTATTTTCCTTGATACTCGTGGGGCCAAAAAATTGATCATTCAAACAAGAACCAAGCTAACTTTGATGGGGGGGGCTTTGGGGACCTAGGGGGAGTGTAGAGGAGAGATGCGGCCACATTGGTGGAACTTAAAACACTAACATCGATGGGGAGGCCTTTGGGAACCTAGGGGGAGTGGAGAGGAGAGATGCGGCCACCTCGGTAGGATCCTCCAGGATATCCATAGGTGGAACAACAGTGACCCTCACTGAACGTGGAAACAAACTCAAAGGAATCAGGTGAAACGGGAGATACCTTAGTGCTCACAGGAACGGAAACTCTTCATTTTAATAAATTGTCTAACTAAATAGTGTAACAAAATATTCGATTTTGGATATAAGCCTGAACTTTCCTTTTCCTTATTCGGGATTTGTAGTTAAAATATTTACACAGCCCACAATTTGCATACCATTGTAAAACGGACTAGTAATTCGTGAGCATATTTCATTTTTGAGGACCCAATGGTGATATTACATTCCGAGTTGTCTGTATACTGTCAGATTCATTTGTTGACCAATCACAGAAAGGGAGATGGTCACGCCCCCTCCATCCCTGCTGGGCTGGTCTATCAATTAGGTTGTCTATGGTTAGCTGTAAGAAGTAAGTTGTTTTTTGAATGCAGGTTTCTGGAAGAGTTGGCGACGGAGACGCAGCAGATGGGCAACATCAAGCTGCTGGAGGGGCTGACGGTGGCCGCGCAGTCCTTCGGCGGGGAGCTGCTCTTCTTCGCCATCTCCGGCAAGATCCTCAAGCGCTTTGGCTTCGGACACACGCTCACCTTCTGTCTGGGCTGCTACGGCCTGCGCCTCTTCCTCATCTCGCTCATCACCAACCCCTGGCAGATACTCGCCATCGAGGTACCAAACCGTACATTATTGTAACAATAAGAATTTGATAATTTTTATAGTGCCATTTTTGTTAAAATCACCACAAGGGCGCTGATTTTCGGTAAACAGTAAAACTAGCCTCCAAAAAAATATGTATCTAATTTAATTAGTCAAAACCAAAATTTCTTTTGAAATCATGAGACTTGTAAGTAGGTAAGTAGATTAAATACCTACCTTCTTAATACATCACTATCTCAATGACAATTCTACTGATACGTAGGTACCATAATATTGAAAAAAGCGAAAAGGAAAGACGATTTCATATTTAAAAAAAGAATTTTTACTGAACCATTAAAATGGCCACCACCTTGAAATGGAAACGGGACATACATAAAAATTTACAGATAGGCGCTCAGTCAATAATGAAAAATACTTTTTTGATTTATTTATTTATTTAACGCCCAGAGGGCTTTTACATGTAGGTGGTACAATTTTGATGACAGACAATTTTGAAACATGAGAAAGAAATAATAAAAATTAAATTAACAAAAAAAATAATATATGCAAGAAACAAAAATAAAAAAAAAACAAGAACATAAATTAAAAAATACAGCGATTTGACTAGTTTACAAAAATACAACTTCCATTTAGGAATAGTGTTGAAATAAATCTTTTACGTAATCCACAAAATTTGCAAAGTTAATATTAAATATATCGACATCACCTAAGTATTGATTTCCCATAGTGTGAAACCGTTGTATTGGGGAATTCGCAATGTAATTGCGCTTATGTGTGTTGCAGTGGAATAGTGTATATTTTCGTGTTGTTATTGTAGGTATTTGTAAGTTAATGAGTTGTAGAAGTTTGCAACAGTCGAATTTAGAGTTTAGAATTTTGAATTAAAAAGTTAAGTCGTTTATTTTACGCCTGTCTTCCAATGTGTGTATTTTTAGAGTATTTAATAAGAAATGATGTTGTAAGTCTTCTAGTTGATATGTACAATTGATATATTTCTTTATTTATTTTCATGTTCTCCATAAAACGGTTATACACCAATATATCATGGAGAAGATTACAAATTAAAAAGTTTACAGAGGCAGTTTTACTATTTAGTGACATGTGTTATGCGATAGTTACTGAATTGTCTGTAGGTGACATTGAAAATGTCGATGGCTAATGCAGAATCGTTAAGCAGTTGAGTCGCTCTGTTTATTGGCGCGTTCTGATAGGCAGAAGTCCTCGCTTTCGGAGCATATAAGAGTGCATGGGATCTCCCTCGAGTATAATTGTTAGTTAACCTCTTTCAACATAGGCAGATTGTGTATTGTACCAGAGATTAACTTCAAAAAGTGTTTGCCTACAAATATTTTCCTGCGGGCTTCTAATGTATTGAAATCGAGCATTCCTGTTAAGAACAAGGATGGATACAGGCATGAATAGTATGTATCAAGTGAGTTATGTGTATTGGTGTATTTCCAGCTAGTGATGCAGGGTCCTACGTACGCGCTGTGTTATTCCACCATCGTGGGGTATGCGGCCGCCGTAGCTCCGCCCGGGCTCTCTGCCACGCTGCAGGGCATTGTGGCGGGCATGGACGACGGCCTAGGTAATAAACAACCTAACCTAACCTTAACCTAACTAACATGACTTAACCTAACATAACCTTACCTAACCTAACATAATTTGACTTAACCTAACTAATCTAACCTAACTCAATTTTAAATAAAAGGATCGACATGTTTTAAAACCACTGGTTTTTTCGTCAAGATAAACAGATTTATTCTGACTAAGAAACAATTGCTTTGGAAACATGTCAATTATTTTTGATTAAATAATGGTATAAACAAAGTTATTTATTTGCAATTATCGAAGAAGTAACCTAACTTAACTTAACACTATATGGTCGGTCATTTTACCGCCAAATTGCGGGTTAAGCGCGGGTGTTTTTTTAAATTTTAGCTCCAAAATTAGACTTTCCACAAAATATTCATATCTTATGATCTATTTGATATTTTTCGATGAAACTTTCAGTGTTTTACTTTAAAAAAGATGTCTCTATTTATTTACTTAGCAATGTATGTGTAATTCCCTTTTTTATGAACAAAAACTGACTACTTTCTTGGGAATCATAGAAAAAACAGTATTTCACAATCGATATAACATATCGAAATTTATTCATACAAAATTACAAGATTATTTAGAAATTTTTAATACATATAAAAAAAAACTATAACCTAATAGTGCTTCAATGTGTGATAGCTTTCTAAACACTTTCCTTTATGCAGGGGCACATTGCAAAACTTACACATGTACCGCGTTTCACTGCGTAGTTTGTGAGCGGAACATACGCGACAATGATTTTATTTTTTTGTTGTGTTTCAAACTCATTGTATTGACAGGTAGATAGATCGGGTACCGCCGACAATAGAAAACACATGACCCCGCACCCATTTAGAACCCCTTGTTTACAAGTTTCCCGCTCCTTACCGCTTTGCGCAACAAAACGAGTAAACTCGTCTCCCGCGTCTTACTGTAAAAAGGCGTATGACGAGTTTTCTCATTTTCCGCAAAGAATGTGTTAACTTAACTCTTATAATTAATCAATTAATGTATAATATATAATCTTTAAAAATGATCTGTTCTAGGTTTCGCGTTGGGTTCCCTTCTTGGTGGAATTCTCTACAAGTATTTGGGCGCCCGGTTGTCGTTCCAATGTTTCGCTGTGTTGGGCGTGTTGGCAGCCCTGGTGCACGCCATCTTGGTCGCAACCACCTTCAGTTCCCACCTCAACCAACCCGAAGACAACGGTGCCGAAGACAGAAGCAGAACGGACGCAACCGATTCGGCCGAACTGGGAAAACTCGTGCCAAGTTCGAACACAAATGGAAAAATTGTGAAAAATGCAAAACTCATCGTAAAATAGCAAAATGGAGATAAAATTGACAATGTTTGAGAGTCTGACTGTAGACGTTACTGTTGAGACGATCTCTAACTCATCGCGTAATATTCGTAATCGTGTGAAATCACGCACTCTTTACGCAGATGGTGATAATATTAATATCCCGTTAACACCGGCCTCCTATTTTGATTTTTGCAAAAATAATTATTTTGTAAAATTCTGGCAAAAATATTTAAATGTTTTAATAAATTAAGCCTGAAATACCCGTATAAATTGAAAATATCTCCTGAATAAAAATAAATGCCGCCGATGGGAATTGAACCCTCACCTTCTGATGTACGGTCAGGCGCTCTGGACCACTGAGCTACGTCGGATTATTCTCAAAACCTAATAACCTGAAACCTGATGCTCTTGGGGTTTTACTTGCGCCAGGCGCCGTTTGTCTCAGAGCCGCCCCTGCATATGCATGTACGAACCGAATCGTGATTTATGGTAAAGGAATAAAACGAACGTGGTTGCTTTGTTCCTTCGCTTCGGATCGCAAATGTGTACGCAGCATAAGATGAAAAGCTGTTGTAATTGTTTTCAACCCATTTGGATTTAGGTCAGAATTAAGGGTCCCTTCTGCTATTTTAAGGTTTTTGGCTTGTGCTGTGACAGAGATATCATCTCTGTGTGAGTAAGGTCTCAGGTGTAGATATAATTAAAAAGCGATGGGACCAGCGCTGATCCTTGGGCAATACCATCATTGAGGGTTTTTATATTGCCTTTATGGATAATAAGTTGTAATGTTTTGGTATTCTTGATGGTGCTGTAACATGGAGTCCTTTACGCCACACCGTGACATAGCCGGCAGAGATATCAATTAACACTGCCGCGGTCTTTAACAGTTTCTGGAAATCATCCCGAACCTAATGTTAACCTAACCCAGGGTATGGCAAACTTTCTAGTGGAAATGGCAAAATATTAAGTAAACAGATTTGTAAACTTATTAGTACCAGTGTATGCAAATAGAAAATGTTCATTCTACTGCGTACAGTTTTAGTTTGTTTGGCGGTTATGTATCATGTTCTTCTAAAGACATTGCGGAGTGGAGGTGAATCTGGAGTTGAAGAACCGCAAATGCATGTGAAAAGAGCCGCGGTCTGCCGACTCCTGCCCTAACGTAACCTAAGGTCACCTGACATAACATAACCTATCTTTTAACCTAAGTTAATTTCAATTACCATCTCCATAGTATGTTAAAAACTCACTGAATTTAATGAAATATCATATAATGATATAGTAGTAAGGGGAACTCAAACACTGTAAGAACCCGGAAATGTTTGTGTTTCTTTAAAAAAATAAATTATATATGACTGTTTTATAATATACGTAAATTGTGCGTAACATTTCTACAGACTGATTAAATATTAATAAATACCTTTGTATTATATTGTCTATTAGAAGTGAGGTAGGGCCTTGGAAAAAAACGTATTTGTACCATGCCCTTGAGGTGATTTTTCACAAAATGTAGCTATACAAAAATATTTTTATAATTTAAATACAATACACATATCCCCAACTAACTAACTAACTAACTAACCATCACGCCGTTTCTCTGCGGGGGTAAATAGAGAGGATGGACTGCCAAACAACTCGGTCTTGGCACACACTTCTTGCCTCATTCACATTCATACATCGTCTCGTACATACTCTTCTATTATTCTGACTCATGGCCCGACTCGAGTATCTGATTCATTTGACCGTGCCATGTTTTTCTCGGGCGTCCGCGATCTGTTACCATTCGCATTTGCGTCATATATTCTCCTTACTCCTTTCTTCGCTCATTCGCTCTACATGCCCAAACCATATAAGCTTCCCTTTCTTAATCTTATTCATTACGCTTACATCAGCCTTGCATTCTTTGCGAATCTCTACAATTCTCACACGATCATACATGGTTTTACCACACCTACGCCTCAGGGATCTCACTTCAACAGCATTCAGTCTACTTTAATCCTTTCTCTGCCAGTTCCATGCCTCACTTCCATACATCAGGGTAGGTACCATCACTCCATTTTGGACTGCTAACTTCGCTTCTTTGGACAATTTTTTGTTAGCGCCAACTGCGTTCAGTCCTCCATGAATGGAGTTACCTGCATTTCCCCTTGTTTTAATATCTCTGTCAGCCTTCCCATCTCTCTAGAACATACTTCCTAAATACACAAACTCATCCACCTGCTCCAAGTATTCCTCAGCAACAACTATATTGCACACTGTTTTCGTACTCTCTCTTTCAAACACCATTACTTTAGACTTACTTACATTCATCATAAACTCATTCTTACATAAATTTCTTCAAACATATCCCCATTACTAATGTGTTTTAAATTTTACGTATCTGAGAAACAACCATTTACTAATTTTTTTACCATTTACAAAGGTTGTTTATAAGTTGTGTAAAATAAAAAAAACACGTTTACTAATGTTGACGCAACAATCTTCCTTTAAAATTGTCCTTGATATTTTCCCATCCTATTACCTACAAGTACCTGTCATTATCCGACAATACCCACGTTTGTGTGACATTTACAACAATAAACTTAACTGTCAAATCAGTTTATTAATGAAGCCGGTGTGATGAACATCTCTTTATGATCAGTGCTTTTATTGATATCAACTCGGGGTAGAATACTGTGCCGTGAACATATTCGGTTCCCTCAGTGTGTTTCTTACCCAACCCAGATGTTGTGGAAGTTGCGTGTGCAATAAATCATCTCCTGTGAGTGAAACCAACCAGCAACATCGTTGACGAACACCAAAGGGGTAAGTCGGATTCCTTCCTTACTCCCTCCTGTTCACCATCTCTAACCATCGTTGTGTCAACTTCACAATTAATTTTACAGTCCATTTTTGATTCGCCTTGCGATTACAACTAATAAGGCCCATAGACTTTCAAATTAATAAACTTGCCCTAATATGAAATATCATTTCTACGAGCCAAAATCAGTCAAACTGCGTGACCTTTTTTTGGGCACCAAGAGGATGCTTCGTACATTGGAATAGCCAAAACCATTGGCAGAAAAGTAAAGTTTGCTAAAGAAAGGCAAAGGTTTGCAGCACTGTCCACTGTTGGACTTATCTGCACAAGATCTGAACATTCGTTCTTAAACGAATCGCTTGGCATAGCCAGGCTAAAATTTAATGCGGTGGTTAAATTATAACACACTATCTGACGTGTACCCGGTGTTGCTGGGGTTCTCCTTAGAGATAGACATATACCACCCCTGACTTTTCTATAGGCCTTTTTAAGATATACAATTCCGTAGTACATTATTTTGATGTATCTCATAAGGTTTAGCCAGCGTTAGCAATGTAGTGCCTGAAAATATATTTTTTCGACTTGATTATAAAACATCGACTTTTTTCTACTTTCTATAAATATAATATGCATTTATTATACATGTAAACCTTTCGGAAGAAATTCTCTAAATGATAGTGAAAATCATATCAAAATCCGTTGCGTAGTTTAGAAGAACTAAGCGCACAAACAGACAGACTCGGATAGCGACTTTTTTTTATACTATTTAGAGTTTTGTAAAAGTGTCTAACTAAATAGTGTAACAAAATATTAAATTTAACACAAGCCTGAACTTTTCTTTACCTGATTTGGGATATGTAGTTAAGGCGATGCACTACGTAGTAATTCAAAATCATCTGTTTTTAGTTTGAAAATTTGGTCACCTAGAAATGTTTCAGATGCCTTAATTAAATACTGCGAGTAAAATACATCTCGGACTTTGAAATAATCGAGTATTTTTTTAGATAAGTCTTTTTATAAGCCCAGAAAAAAATAATGTATAAGGCCTATGAAAACTGCTTTAAAGTTCAAATTCTCCTACTTACGAACCCATTTTCGATTATGATTTTATTGTATAATGTGGCAAATTAAGTTATTTATAAAATGATCGGGAAAAAATTAAGTATTTATGCCTGAACATCCACAAAATAAAATAAAAGGCACTTTTTGGCCATGTTTTTTTCTTGCATAAATCAAAACAGGCGGATGGTGTTAAGCGGGAATTTAAACCTTATCGCCATCTACGTAAGGGGTTTTATTGATAGCGGCTCGATTTAAAATATTACACTACGTAGTGCATTGCCGAAGTGTTTGTAAAAAATATTAGTAATTTGTAAGCAGTATTATTTTCGAGGACCGAAAGGTGATATTACAATGCGAGTTGCCTGTATATTAGATTCGTTTATTGACAAATCACCGTAAGTGGACGTTCTGACACTCTGCGCAATTTGTTTTGTTCCTCTTTCCCCGATTCCCTCGTCTATTAATTTGATTGTCTATGGTAAGGCTCTCATTAAATACAACGGTTCCATGATAACTCCTCAAAATGACAATTCAACACACCTTTAAAAGTATTACATAATAATATGTAACTATTTAACCTAGTTTTTGTTTCATCACTTTTCACAACTTTATAACACTTTTTATTGGTTTGTTGAATTGTCATTTTGATGAGTTATCTGGTCACCAAATACAACATGTCTATATTATAATTGATATTTATCAATTGCCAAAAATTTTAACCAATTTTGTTAATTTCTTTTTAGTATGTACAATAATTTCTAAAAAGTTACTTAATTAAAATACATACTGTCAATGAATAAAATAAATTTTATACAAAAAATTTACTTCATTTAGACCAGCTGAAAAAAATTTAACAAATTTTTGTCACATCTTTATGAATCTTTCTATATTTGGTATTCACTTTGGCGATTTTTGGAACATTATTTCAAGTTTGCAAAAAGTTTTGAGCGATCACTTGCTGTAATGTGCCAAATATATAGAACCTAAAAATATGGAATAAACAACGAAATCTAGGTGGATTCATTGGCTTTTAACTGCAGTAAGCAGTTTCATAAGCTTCCATATTAATATTTTGAGAAATGCTACTAACCATATAATATAGTAATTGTATATATACGATACCAATTGCTCCAGGATTCTTTCCCGGTCATACTGTATATTAATTATATATTTAGTTATAAGATATATTTCTTATGTAAATATAAATGCATAATAAAATTATTTTGTTTAAAACCACGATTTTTTATTAATTTATTGACCGAACAGTTTTCTTTAGCTCAAACACCATCAGGGTAACAAACTAATACTTACAGTATACATATACAGTATTAATTTGATCAGGGGATATGATTAGTAAATATGTGTACGTTTCCTGCTTTGGTTCAATATAAAATATATAGTACAGAATCCAAAAAGTTAAAATGAGAAAATTAAAATCATTTTGTGTTATTTATTAGTCCTTTACCTGATACAGACCTGGTTTAGCAAAAAATGTTGGTTTGGTGACGGCTTTCTATTCAAATTACAACAACACCTCGGTAACAAAATGAACGCTCTTCATTGGTTTCGCTTACGACATTAGAAGCTTGTACGCAAAGTTTACACCAAGTTGGATTGTTAAATTCATCTTCATATCTGGCGACACAGGCTGTTTAGGCTTTCCTATTGGCTGATGATGGAAGAGCAAACTTCATTACGGGATTTGAGGGATAACTTCGTGCTCTGTTTTCGATTGTAGGGAACTTGCACTTATATTATCTAGGCTTTCTAAACGAGGATGCGGAATTCTAAGAGGAGTTGTATTGTGAAATTACTCCGACATTGGGTTATTTTCAGATTTAGGACGGGTTGTTTCGGAGAATTTGAACAATTCATCAAATTTCAACGTTCATTTTCAAGTTCTGGGAAAGATTTTTTCAAGTTCTGTTTTTATTTCAGTTTTGTCAAGCAACTAGCCTACAATGATATAGTAACAGAACTTGAATAAGTCTTTCACAGAACCCGAAAATGAACGTTGAAATTTGATGAATTGTTCAAATTCTCCGAAACAACCCGTCCTTAGTCTTATTACATCAACGACGTTCGTGCAGCTGAGACTTCTGCACGTGTTTACCAATGTCATGCAGTCTGGGCAGAAACTAGCAACTGAACAACGCCGTTCTGGTTTAACATGCATTAGTAACGATTCAAGACATAAGCTATTAAAGCCTCCTTGATGCACGAACATACATCCACACTTCTGCTCAAAGTCCAATTCCAAAAGCTTAAAGCTCAATGCTCAAAATGATTTCCGTGAACATGAATAATCACAGTAAGGACATGAGAATGGTTTATCTTTGGTATGAGTGCGAATGTGTGTAATTAAATATGACTTGTGTGAACATGAATAATTACAGTAGTAACATGAGAACGGGTTTTCCTTAGCATGAGTGCAAAATGTTTGTCATGAACCCGCACTCCAGCCTGCTAGTTGATAGTCTTACCCTCGACCATGGAGGCTGTCAATTGCGCAGAGTATACTTCATTGCTTCTGTGTTTACACAGAGTGACTTTTACTATTTCTATGATTGCACAGAATGTCTTTCATTATTTATATGTTTCAACGGAATGTCCCTTATGGTTTTTGTTTGAACAGAATGTCCTTAATTGTTTCGTCATTTGGACGAAATGTCCTTAATTTTTTTTATGATTTTACTGAATGTGCTTCACTGTTTCTATGTTTGCACGAAATTTCCCACTAAATGTCCCTCATTGTTTTTATATTGCACTACGTGTCCTCAAAGTTTCTGTTGCATGGAAGTGTTCATTGATTTTATGTTGATATGGAGTATCGATAGTTTGTATCGATTTTATACCTATACATTATTCTGTGTATATTTGCACATGGTGTGCTTTATTTGGTTGTGTTCGGCCTGGATTAATGAATTATTGGTCGCATGTGAAGTGTTTTATGAAAATATCCTTAATTTTTTCTATGTTTGCACAACACTGTTACCTTTATTTTAGGCATAGAACATGTTCGCAAGCAATGTCTTATTTTTCTATGTTTGCAAAGACGCCCTTCATCAATTACTGTGCCTATGTTTGAAAATGCTGTGCGAATATTTAATATCTTATACATTTGCAAGTACGTATTGTAGGCTATAGATATTTCAAAATAATATTCTTCCTGTTATTGTCGTATGTAATTTGTGGTGTAGATTAGTAGATTAGATTTGTAGGTTAGAGCATTATAATCTGTAGGAACATGAACTCACGAATGAAAAGCCCATTTGTTCTCAAACTATAAAATATTCACATTTTATGTAAATTAGAGTACAAGAATGGTTCTTAAAATATAGGCTGTGATTAAGTCAAGTTAGAGAGAGTTTAACTTTATTACTGATGGACTTTATATTAACATACGCAATTAAGTAAAGTTCTGTGTGCTGATGGATTCAGGTTGACACCGAAATCAATCGTCAGACTTCTAGTGTGTTGCTACAAACGATCCCGTTCTTGTAATTGTGGAATCCATCAATTTGTTTTTCAAAATACTCTGTACAGGTTGGTTGACTAATCTAGACATTCTTTAAATAGTGCTGGATCAGTTTTTCTTAACCGTATTGAAAGAATAGCCCTCTTTACTACAATAAAATTATCCCCCCCCCCCCCCCGTAATTGTATGGTGTTTGTTGAAGTCTTTATTGTATGGTGTGTGTGGAAGTCTTTACTGTAATGTTTGTCTCTAATGTAAGTTGGTGGTAAATTCTTAAAAGTTTGTAGAAAATTTTTTTAAAAGTTTTAGAAAATTCTTTGTTTCTTTATTCATAAAAATTTAAATGATTACAGTTTTTTGTTTTCTACAGCCACCATACTAGGCACATGCCAGTATTATGGTAGACATATTTCTTTAGATTACAATTTTAAGATGTTAGGATATACAGAAATAAGAGAGAGATAAAATATATAAAAATGAGAAGAAAACATAGGAATAGAATGGAATAAAAGAGCAGTTAATTTAATTGACACGAGACATTCTTTGCAATAGTTCCTTCCCTTTACCAATAGCCAATTCTGAATATTTTTTATATAAAGATGTTCAGTTTCCGATTTTCTGGTATCTATATTGAGTGAATTGAATATTTTGGGAGCAATATAGGAAAATTGTCGCTGGGCAAATGCTGTTTTTGTTGGAGGAATTACACATTTTATTTGTGACGAGTAACGCGTATGAATATTTTGTTGTGTTTTTTTTTATGATATTTTTTTTCCATATGTATATAAGAATAGTCTTAATGTATAATTGACGAATATCTAGGATTATAAATTTTTAAAGTGGCTCTAATGGGTGTGACGGGTGACATTTGAAAATAATAATATAGAATAATAATTCTTAGCAATAGTTTTTCGATGTCGTGTTAACTGCGAGATGTTGTTCACTATGATGGATGGTAGTGTGAGCAACATATTATTGTCGTGTTAACTGTGAGATGTTGTTCACTATGATGGATGGTAGTGTGAGCAACATATTATTGTCGTGTTAACTGCGAGATGTTGTTCACTATGATGGATGGTAGTGTGAGCAACATATTATTGTCGTGTTAACTGCGAGATGTTGTTCACTATGATGGATGGTAGTGTGAGCAACATATTATTGTCGTGTTAACTGCGAGATGTTGTTCACTATGATGGATGGTAGTGTGAGCAACATATTATTGTCGTGTTAACTGCGAGATGTTGTTCACTATGATGGATGGTAGTGTGAGCAACATATTATTGTCGTGTTAACTGCGAGATGTTGTTCACTATGATGGATGGTAGTGTGAGCAACATATTATTGTCGTGTTAACTGCGAGATGTTATTCACTATGATGGATGGTAGTGTGAGCAACATATTATTGTCGTGTTAACTGCGAGATGTTGTTCACTATGATGGATGGTAGTGTGAGCAACATATTATTGTCGTGTTAACTGCGAGATGTTGTTCACTATGATGGATGGTAGTGTGAGCAACATATTATTGTCGTGTTAACTGCGAGATGTTGTTCACTATGATGGATGGTAGTGTGAGCAACATATTATTGTCGTGTTAACTGCGAGATGTTGTTCACTATGATGGATGGTAGTGTGAGCAACATATTATTGTCGTGTTAACTGCGAGATGTTGTTCACTATGATGGATGGTAGTGTGAGCAACATATTATTGTCGTGTTAACTGCGAGATGTTGTTCACTATGATGGATGGTAGTGTGAGCAACATATTATTGTCGTGTTAACTGCGAGATGTTGTTCACTATGATGGATGGTAGTGTGAGCAACATATTATCCGGTACAAACTCCACGTCTAAGTGCCTAATCTGTGGAGCAACTCCAAAGGAAATGAACCGTATTGAAAACGTGTTGAATCGTCCACCTAATACTGAAAACTTTTGATTCGGTTTGTCCAGCCTACACTGTTGGATTCGATTTTTTGAGTGTATTTTGCACATAGCCTACCGACTACCTGTCAAATCCTGGCAAGTTAGGGGGGACGAGCAAAATAAAATTGTCGATAACAATAAATAAAAAATTCAAGCCGAATTCAAATCAAAAATGGGTTTGTTAGTAGACAAACCGAAGCCAGGATATGGCTCTACAAACGATGGCAACACAGCAAGGCGTTTCTTCTTGAACCCCGACCTCAGCGCAGAAATTACGGGTATTGAAAAGGAGCTAATTGTGAAATTTTCTACAATTCTCAGAGTGCTCGCAAGCGGCTACCACATCAATCTCGATAGTTTTAAATTATTGTTAAACGAGACGCGACAAATGTACATCAGTCTTTATGGCTGGTATTATATGCCTAGCAGTGTTCACAAGGTACTACTTCACGGGTGTGAAATAATCGACGCATTTTCCTTGCCAATAGGACATTTATCCGAAGATGCGCTAGAGGCGAGACACAATCGAAAAAAATCGACTATCTCATACCCGTAAATGCTCGAGAGAGAGCTCCAACACAGACCTGATCAGAATATTGCTGTTGACTTCTGAACCTCGCTTATCATCCAAAAGGAGTATAACTACAAATAAAGGCGTGAAAATGGATGGAGAGGTTCAGAAGTATATTAAACAAGTAGACGAACCTTCCGCCACATCCAGTCTAAACCTACATCTAGATTTAGAATTTAGTAGCGACCAAGAATCTTCGGATTCAGATAAGTTTAAGATCCCATACATGAACTTATATCACACTTACCAATTATGTAATTTTTTTTTCTACTTTCTCTCTGCAATGTACTTACTACAACATAATATAATACATTTAACTATCGTATTATTAATTACTCAATAACTACAATAATGTACTGTTCACTCCTCTGCTAACCACAAGCTAATGCTTCCTTGGAAGAGTAGTATAAAAATATTTTAACATAGAAACCCAATGTAAATCGTATTTTATATGTAATAACTTTATTTTTTTTATGTTAAAAAAATTATAAATAAAGAAATATTTCAAAGTTTACAAAAATACTAATATTAATATTTATGAAATGTGTTAAATTGTGTATAAATATGTATATTTTTAATATGCGCGAACTAACTATGATGCTAATGACTCAGATTTAGAAAACGGCATTTTTTTTTTATTCTACGCGTAACCAGTTTTATGATTTTTGTCCTCTCCCCCATACACTTCAATGCACTGTGCGTCGTCCCAACTAATATTAACGAATTTCTTGTGGGTTTCAATTGCCTTCATTATTAGGCGTGCTCGATCCTTTTTGTATCTTCCCAGAACTTCAGCAACAGGAAATCGGCAAATTAATGCCGATTGATCCGGATAAATCGGCAATTTATTGCCGAGCACTTAATTAAAATATGTCATTATTGTCACTTTAGAGCGCGCAAACTCATCCAACCGGACAAATCGGCAATTGCCGAGCACTTAATTGAAATAAATATAATGCCAGTAACTACAGTAAAGGTGTGTTTGAATTGGCAGGCTGTTCTGGGTGGTGTCCATGGTAGTGGCCACCTACAGCGCGGGCTTGTTGTGCAAGGCGCAGCTGAACCGGTACACCCTCAACCCCACCGTGGTGTCCATCAAGAAGGACTTTCGCGAGTGGTCCACCACATTCCCGGCGGTCACCGTCTGCCTGACTGACCGCGTGGACGAGACCCTGGCCGAGGACTACATCAAACTGTAATTATTACTCCGTGTCAGAAATAATTACTTGCACTTTGTTTTTTGTTCTAAATTCTTTGTTCTTTCTTATTTATTCATGTTTTTGTGTTATTTGTTCTGTAGCGATGCTACGAGAATATTCTGGAACGCTCGCCAATGCAAAACGCATTGTAGCGGGAACACTCTAGATGCAATGCGAACGTTCGGCGTTCCTACCTACAGGACTGAAATGTTCTCGACGCACCGGGCGGCTATATAATGAGGCTCGTCGAGATGTACTTAGTCAGTCATTAATATCAGTCATAAGATGTACTTAGTCGTGTTTGGTGACCCGATCTGAATAGCCAGGTACTCCCCTATCTTCTTATTCCCCACCTAACTACGTACTGCCTCACAACATACCCCATTGATAAGGGATGACATAGTCCAACTGTCTCCGTGAGGTTGGGAGCAGTGCAACTTTCACTTTTACGGTTTTCACATTAAAAAACCTAGTTTGTAAATAAAAAAACAAGTTTTTTTACAAATGCGCGACGGTGCGACCAGTTTTGTGTCAATGTTTAGGTTTTCGCCAAATAAAGAGCGCAAAATTTTCTGCAGTTTATCTTTATATCTTTTATTGTAAATTTGTTCAGCGCCATTTAAATTAGCCAAATATTATTATACTTTACCTTTACCTTTACTTTTTTGTTGTATTGACTTTACCATTATTACCTTTTTTGTATTTACTTTATCATTATTACCTTTTTTTGTTTATACTTTACCATTATTACCTTTTTTATATATACTTCATCATTATTATCTTTTTGAATATACTTTATCATTATTACCTTTTTTATACATACTTTATCGTTATTATCTTTTTGTATATACATTATCATTATTACCTTTTTTTGTATATACTTTATCATTATTACCATTTTTATATATACTTTATCATTTTTATCTTTTTATATATACTTCATCATTATTATATTTTTTTTATACTTTACCATTATTACCTTTTTTATATATACTTTATCATTATTATCTTTCTGTGTATACTTTATCATTATTATCTTTCTGTGTATACTTTATCATTATTACCTTTTTTATATATACTTTATCATTATTATCTTTTTGTATTTACTACCATTATTACCTTTTTTGTATATATTTTATCATTATTACCTTTTTGTATATTCTTTATCATTATTACCTTTTTTATATATACTTTATCATAATTATCTTTTTGTATATAATTTACCATTATTACCTTTTTTATATATAATTTATCATCATTACCTTTTTTATAGGTATATACTTTATCATTATTATCTTTTTGTATATACTTTATCATTATTACTTTTTTTATATAAACTTTATCATTATTATCCTTTTGTATATACTTTATCACTATTAACTTTTTTATATATACTTTATCATTATTATCTTTTTGTATATTCTTTATCATTATTACCTTTTTTATATATTATTTATCATTATTACCTTTTTTATATATACTTTATCATTATTATCTTTTTGTGTATACTTTATCATTTTACCTTTTTTATATATACTTTATCATTATTATCTTTTTGTATATACTTTATCAATATTACCTTTTTTATATAGACTTTATCATTATTATCTTTTTGTATAGACTTTACCATTATTAACTTTTTTGTATATAATTTATCATTATTACCTTTTTTATATAAACTTTATTGTTATTATCTTTTTGTATATACTTTATCATTATTACCTTTTTTATATATACTTTATCATTATTATCTTTTTGTATAAACTTTATCATCATTATATTTTTGTATTTACTTTGTCATTTTTACCTCTTTTATATATACTTGATCATTATTATCTTTTTGTATATTCTTTATCATTATTATCTTTTTGTTTATTCTTTATCATTATTATTTTTTTTATATATGCTTTATAATTTTATCTTTTTGTATAAACATTATCATTTAATTATTTATTTTATTAAATTTATTTATTTTATTTTATTACAAGATAATACATTACAAACTGATAAAAGTAATTATGTATTATTCCTAATGAGTTTATAAAACACATTTCGGGAAAGACAACATTAGAAAGGACAAGGCAAATAAATAAAATACATTAAAATAAATAAACGCAGATGTTATTATGGAGTACCAGAGAAAGATTGTGTTAGTCATTAATGAAACTGCTAAGAAAATATCTTTTAATTACCTTTTTTGTATATACTCTATCATTACTACCTTTATGTCTATACTTTATCATTATTACCTTTTTGTGTATACTTTATCTTTATTACCTTCATTTGTATATAGTTTTTCTTAATTACCTTTGTTTGTATATAGTTTATCTTTATTTCCTTTTCTGCATAAAGTTAATCTTTATTACCTCTTTGTAAAAAGTTTAGTTTTATAACCTTTATTTGTATAAAGTTTATCTTTATTACCTTTTTTATATATAGTTTGTCTTTATTATCTTTTTTGTATATTATTTATCATTATTATCTTTCTTTGTATATAGTTTACCTTTATTACATTTATTTGTATATAGTTTATCTTTATTACCTTTCTTTGTTTATAGTTTATCTTTCTTACCTTTTTTGTATATAGTTTATCTTTATTGCCTTTGTTTTTACATAGTTTATCTTTATTTCCTTTTTTGTATATAGTTTATCTTTGTTATCTATTTGGTATATAGTTCATCATTATAACCTTTCTTTGTATTTAGTTTATCTTTATTACCTTTCTTTGTTTATAGTTTATCTATCTTACCTTTTATGTATATAGTTTAGCTGTATTACCTTTTTCTGTATATATTTATCTACATAGAAATACCAAAAAATTCGGATAACCACCAAAAAACACAGCACATTTCTCAAGTTAAATTTTACATTTCTCAAGTTTATTAAATCTACATGACTGCATTTGAAGACAAAATAAGAAATACTTTGTATCCTAATTAAATACATATACATATTTATTTTCAACTTGTACTAATACTAACAAAAGTTTTTAAACAAATTTTAATTTTGAGGGTGTCGAATTATCATGAAAACATAATATATGTACAGCACGGCACACCGGCGGTATTAAATGGCTGACAATAAAGTTACAATAGATTTTTCTAACTATTTTACAAAGAGCCAGCATTTCCATTTTCAAAGGTGTGTAAGATATCTATGATATCTTAGTTATTTTCATTAAGGT
Source organism: Hesperophylax consimilis (assembly GCF_061612785.1). Lineage (NCBI taxonomy): Eukaryota > Metazoa > Arthropoda > Insecta > Trichoptera > Limnephilidae > Hesperophylax > Hesperophylax consimilis. Next base: position 14,794,270 of record NC_142855.1, on the reverse strand, counting down.
GTTTTTTATGTTTTTCTGTTGATTTATGTTTTTTTCTGTATGTAACATGAATTTTATGTGGAAACTTCACTGGTTAATGCAACGCGTAAAATTTAAATATTTATATAAATTTGTAAAACTGTTTGTTTTCCCGATAAACTAAAAAATGAAAATAAATTCCAAACAAATTAACGAAAATGTTTAAAAATTCTACAAATTTGAACTTGCGCCCTTTCCAATGGTTTTGTTTACTGCAGAAGGGATGAAAAAATATGTAGATGTTCATTAATATAAGTAATTAAATATGTAGATATTAATAAAATAAAGTAATTAAATATGTAGATGTTATAAAATGATAAGTAATTAAAAAGATTACCAATTAATCTATACATTAGTAACAGCTCCTAACCGCCTGGAGCCAGTGAGACAATGGCACCTCCAATTGGGGTATTTCGTTGAAGATAGTGGGGATGGATAGAAGATGTGCCTGGCTATTCAGATCTGATCACCAAATCTAGCTAAAGCCATTTCAATCAACTTCTCAATGGTGGTTCTTGAATGGTGGTTACACCGGAGCGATTCTGAGAATATCTTCAACTCTGGAACATGCTGCAAATATACTATATGTTATTTTAAATAAATAAATTGTTACATAAAACTTACTTGTGAACCCGCGACTTTCACACATTACAAAACTTAATTCCTTCAATATTACACAAAACAACGTTTAATTCTGTCAATGTTACACATTAAAATAATTAATTCTGTCAATGTTACACCTTACAATATTTATATCTGTCAATGTTACCCAATACAATGTACAATTCCAATACATAAGGGCATAGCATATTATTGAGCATGACGTCTTCACTTACGTTCTTAAGATTCTGACTTTAATTCTGTCAATGTTACACCTTACTATATTTATATCTGTCAATGTTACCCAATACAATGTATAATTCCAATACATAAGGGCGTCGCATATTATTGAGCATGACGTCTTCACTTACGTTGTTAAGATTCTGACTTTAATTCTGTCAATGTTACACCTTACTATATTTATATCTGTCAATGTTACCCAATACAATGTATAATTCCAATACATAAGGGCGTCGCATATTATTGAGCATGACGTCTTCACTTACGTTGTTAAGAGTCTGACTTTAATTCTGTCAATGTAACTTTACAGGAATTCTTCGTACAGATCAATCTTCGATAGGCGCGCCTCTGTGCGATTGTCGCTACAGATGCCGAAAGTAATCATGCACAAAGACCTCGTTTTCACATTCGAAGATCTCATTGGTAAGTATACTCTGACAAATAATTGTAGAAAGTACATTCAAACTTAACTTTTAAAATAAATTCACATTCAAACGTAACTTTTTTTTAGTTTGACTGGGGATTGGCATTAACACGGCTTGAGTGCTACTTGGAAATTATCTCGGCCTTAATAAATACATTTAATCTATATTAATACAAATGTTAATGTTCGTTTGTTCAAAATCTTAAATCTCCGAAAGTTTTTCATCGTTGGCTTTGAATGTTTGGCACAACATTGCATTCGAATACGCCTGTGCTTTTATACACTGATGGAATCTTATATTTTCGTATAGATAAACCTAGCCTCTTGGCACAACCCTGAGTTATAAGAGAGACTTGGCTCCCGTTATCGATAATAATTCGAATAGGTACATACTTTCCGAATTTATTTTGCATGTGAACAACTGCTGTGCTCAATAGTACAGTGTGTGCTTTATTCACATGTCCGTTTGACCTTGTGACTGCAGTCAATGACGTGGTAGTCACATTTTCACCCTTTGAGGGTGTTTCAAAATGCAACATAGAATGGTGTCGTTTGTTGCAAATTTTACAGTTAGACTGTGTTTTACATTCACCGAATCTATGCAACTTTAAACAGTTAAAACATCGATTTAACTCTTTAATCCGATTTTTCCTTTCAATTGGAGACATTTCATGAAATTTAGTACATTTATAAATGGAGTGATTTTCTCTGCATATAGCGCACAAGTCAGAGCTGGGACTTGCAGTCAATAAGGACTTTCTCGCAACCGACGCCTTTAGTTTAGGTATGTTCGTAGTGATTGGGTTTGATGCTTCAAGAATTCTAATTTGATTGTGTAAAAATTCAAATAATTGAGATGTCTCCGGTAATTGTGTTCGCATAAGTGAAGTTTCGAATTGTCATCTGGTGTCTTGATCCAGACATCGTACAATTATGTGGGCAACAAATTTACTAAATAAGTTTTCATGTTTCATTGCATTCAAGGCAGATAAATTCTCTTGAAAAGTATTTAAGAGATGTGTTAATCCGTTTATCGATTCATTAGGTAACGGTTTAAAATTCATCATCTCGTCTACATAAAATGTAAATAATAATCTACTATCTTCATACTTCTGCAGTAGAATATTCCAAGCTATTGGATAATTTTCGGCAATTAAAGGTAATGTTTTTACTAAATTCAATGCGGTAACGATATTAAATGGTGGAATTTTTCAATGTCTGTGTATATCGCATTATTGTGTACCAAGCTCGCAAATAATGCATGAAAACTATGCCAATTTTTAATATTGGAATCAAAAGGTGTGATTTGAATTGCGGGTAGTTTTAAGTTGTTAATATTATTTGCAGAACTTGATTCTAATTTAATGTTTAAATTCTTACGGCTTTCTTTTTCAGATAAAATTTCAAAATACAAGACATCCAATTCCCCGGAAACTGTGGTAATCTTCGAACAATCGTCTGCTTTGTCTGATTCGATTAATATAGCTTCGATTTCATTATGTAATGACTGTATATCTTCTATCCATTCAGACACTTTGTTACAACGGCTTAAAAAGATTTCCCTTTTCTTCTCATCTTGGTCTAAAAAAGGAATCAATTGATGTGTAATTTGAATTCTTGCTAACATACGATCTCTACGAGCCTTCAATATAGCGACCTTCTTATCTGCCATTTTGCTCATTAATTTGTAAGAATAATGATTTTACACAGAAAACAGCCAATACGCAACGACAATAATAATTTTGAATCTAATGAATTTAATTTCTAATTCAATCCTGCTCGAAATGGACCAAATAATGTAATCGCAAGGCGAATCAAGAATGGACTGTAAAATTAATTGTGAACTTGAAGTTGACACAACGGTTAGAGATGGTGAACAGGGAATAAGGAAGGAATCCGACTTACCCCTTTTATGTTCGTCAACGATGTTGATGTTGGTTCACTCACAGGAGATGATCACAAAGAGACGTTCATCACACTGGCTTCATCAATAAACTGATTTTACAGTTAAGTTTATTGTTGTAAATGTCACACAAACGTCGGTATTGTCGGATAATGACAGGTACTTGTAGGTAATAGGATGGGAAAATATCAAGGACAATTTTAAAGGAAGATTGTTGCGTCAACAGTTTGGTTGCGTAGTATTGAAAGTGTCTTTGTCCGTGTGTGGTGTGCGTTATCGGAATGTTCAGTGTTTTATTTGTTGAGGACCTGGTTTTTATTATGGCTTTTGGTTGATTTGTAATATGAAGATTATTATGGATGAGGTGTAGGAGAGCAGTTTTGGCGTAAAGTTGTCTTATTGACATGACGTCTAGCGTTTTGAAGATTTTGTTTGAGTCTTTGTAGAATGGTACTTGCAATATGAGTTTTATTATTGCCTTTTGAACTTTTTGAATTGGGTCAATTTTTGTGTTTGTAGCGCTTCCCCAAGCTAATATTCCATAATAGGCAATGGATTGACACAGTGCAAAATATATTGATCTGAGTATTGTTAGTGGGAAAATGTTTTTAATGGATTTTATTAGGTGCAAGACTCGTTTTAGTTTATTAGTGATGAAAGTAATGTGTTCAGTCCATTGTAAGTGTGTATCAATAATAACTCCTAGGTATTTTATTTGTTTTACCCTTTCGATGTGTTCGCATTGGCAATTGGATGATGTTTGTTTACAGTCATGCAATAACAAGTCCAAGTAAGAAGGAGGTTGACCTCTTTGCGTAATACTATGTGCGATGTATTTTGTTTTGACTGTGTTAACGGTAAGAGTATTTCTGTTAAGCCATTTTATGACAATTGACAAACTTTTTTCAGCTGTTATGAATAAATCTTTCCATGTGGCTGCTTGACACAAAAGAACTCTATCATCAGCTAAGGTCACGATTTTACCATCAATTTCAATGTCACATAATTCGTTTATGTATATGAGGAATATTAGTGGGCCAAGTACACTCCCCTGTGGGACTCCGTACGTGATTAAAAGTGGTTCACTTGTCTTATTGTCAATTTTAACTTGTTGTGTTCTGTCAGACATGAAACTTTTCATTAATTCAAATTCTACTCCATTAATGCCAATGTTTTTTAGCTTCTTGAAAAGTTGTTTGTGTGAAATTGTATCGAAGGCTTTAGATAAGTCCAAATAGATTGAAATAACTTTTTTCTGGCATCTAAATTATGTGTAATAAACTCGGTTACAGTGGCAATTGCGTTTTCTGTGATGCTATATTTTCTAAAGCCATGTTGGTTAACCGAGAGTATTTGCATGTTTTCCAGATAATGTTGCAGCTGTTCTTTTATTGCTTTTTCAAGAATTTTCAACAATGTGTTTAATAGTATAATGGGTCTGAAGTTGTTTACATTATTTGTAGGTCCTGATTTATGAATAGTAATAACCAGACCCTTTTTTAGGATGCTCGGAAAAATTCCTTCTTTCAGGCTAAGATTAATAACGTAAGTTAGTGGAGTAATATATAATCTGTGATTACTTTTAGTGGATGAATAAATAAAATACAAAAAAATAATTTTTCAACAAATTACTTTATTAAATAGTTATTTCGAGCGATTGACGTCATATATATAAACTTACCATATTATTTAATTAATATGGAAACATATGAAACTGCTTATCTTACCTTACCGCTGTTTAAATCCAATGAATCCACCGTTTTTCCCATATTTACAGATTCTATAAATACACTACGACAAGCTATCCAAGAATAGCTTAAAACGTTTTTGAAAACTTGGCATAATATGACAAGTTTCCAAAAACGTTTTGAGCGATTCTTGGCATATTTTGCCAAGTTTGCAAAAACGTTTTGAGTGATTCTTAACATATTATACCAAGTTTGCAAAAACGTTTTGAGTGATTCTTGGCATATTATGCCACGTTTGCAAAAACGTTTTGAGCGATTCTTGGCATATTATAACCTTGTACCACTCGTTGGTCAGAAGCAAATTGGAATATGGTAGTGTTATCCGGAACCCACACTACTTGAAATATTCAAAAACTATTGAATCTGTACAATAAAAAAATCTAAGATTGTTATCATTTAAACTTGGACTAAGTTCCGTACTGCAGTCTTACGAGGAACGACTGCAATACTTTACGACCCTGGATAAAATAAGACAATTTGCTGACTTAATATATGTACACAAAATTGTTCAAGACAAGCTTGAAGCAACTCATTGTGTGAGCAATATTCTTATTAAAGTTCCTAATGGACGTAATCTAAGGAATCAGAATATATTTCATGTATAATTATTTAAGAACAATATTGCATACTTCAATCCACTGTCTAGAATTTGTCGTCTGTACAATTCTATTGAGTGTAACTACATAGATATATATGCAAATAGTCTCGCTTATTTTAAAAAGCAAATTAGCAATAGATTGTGAATTTTTTAAATTTTTTTAATTAACTTCATTTGTTTTCTGTTTTATTTTTGTTTCTTTTGTTTTTTGGATCATATATTTATCTGTATGTTTTGTTTTTGATATCTCTTTTTTTTGCCTTTGCTCACGTTTAGCTGTTTATATTTTTTTTGTTTATATTTTTTTGTTAATACATAGTGTATAATGACACTTAAACTGTGCATGACGTGAACATTTTTAAGTGGAATGTTGACATGTACGTTTTTTTGCAGCGCTTATCTAATGATTTTTTTTTCATGTTAATAGTCTGTAAATGTTCCTAAGCAATAAATAAATGCCAAGTTTGCAAAAACTTTTTGAGCGATTCTTGGAATATTATGCCAAGTTTGCAAAAAGGTTTTGAGCGATTCTTGGCATATTATGCCAAGTTTGCAAAAACGTTTTGAGCGATTCTTGGCATATTATGCCAAGTTTGCAAAAAGGTTTTGAGCGATTCTTGGCATATTATGCCAAGTTTGCAAAAACGTTTTGAGCGATTCTTGACATATTATGCCAAGTTTGCAAAAAGGTTTTGAGCGATTCTTGGCATATTATGCCAAGTTTGCAAAAAGGTTTTGAGTGATCGCTTGCCGTAATGTGCCACATTTATAGAATCTGAAAATATGGGATAAACGGTGGATTCATTTGCTTTCAACGGCATCATTTTATTTGCAAAAACAGTATAAACCAGTACATTGCAATATCGGTAATTAAAAATTACAAAAAAATGAATGACAAATACATTTACAAGAGGGACCAAAAAAATGTAGGTTTACAATGTTAAGTCTTGAATAATAATATTTCACGTTTAAATACGTTGTAGTACATATGGAAAATATCCACATTTCCTGCGAGGCAGTTCATTAACTTAGTGATTCTTCCCAAGGGCATCACCATTGGTAAGTTAGTTCTGCACCTAGGAAGAATCAAAAACCTGTGTTTGCGGCCTCGCGCAAAATTATCCGGGACATAGAATCCTATATTAGCCAGAATGTCTGGTATTGATACTAAACCATTTAGAAGCTTATACGCCATCAGGAGTAATGCAACATCCCTTCTGGAACTAAGGCTGCATACACACAGCATTCCCGAGGTAAATGCTCTTGGAAACGGGTAATAACCAAACTCTCTCATGTAGAGGTATCTTAAAAATTCCTTTTTAAATACAGCATGCATCAACTATCAGAAGTCAGCCAACTATTCCTGGGATTATTTAAAGTAAAAGTGTAGAATGTAGTGTCTGACTGAGTCTGGCGCTAGCAAAAACCTCGAGGGCTCTGGATCATCAGCGCCTTGACTTATTAAGTTATTGACGTCAAGTCATACAAAAATATATAAACAAAAAAAACAAGAGCCAAATTGTTTGAGTCGGGTGAAGTCAAGTTGTAACAAGAGATTCAAGAAATTTAGAGATCAAAATTTAATTTGGTTGCTATAAGGTGTCCGGAAACTCGTAGTACAAGCGCGAAAATGGTGAATTAAAGAAGCATTTTGGAAAAAATATATGAAAACTGTAAACAAAAAAATTTATTATATCCCTGATCAAAAACGATGAATTAAAAAAAATCTGAAGTTGTTTGAACATTTGTTTTTTTAAACATTTTAAAACGGTGAGCGGATCAAAATTACAATTCAAAAGTGATATAAAGTCACGAAAAGTAATGAACCGAAAACTCAATTAAATAGATTAGGTTTATACGTTAGTTTTTTATCTTCGTTTTTAATGACTTTATATCACTTTTTAAAGGCGTGTTGAATTGTCATTGTGTTAAGTTATCATGGAACGTTTATAAAATTAAATATTTTTCGTTTAAAATCGTTTTAAACTCTATTAGTTCTGCTGGTGGGAAAGGAGTTGGCATAGTCCAATATGGGGTTCTTCCTCCTCCGTGAGAAGAGGCGGAGAATGGGTTTGAGGAGACAAGTGAGAATCTCTACAGAAGAGATGACGCTTACACCAAGACACAGAGCGCTGACTCCTCCAAAGGAACCTAGAAAAGAAGACAAGTTTTAGCGACTGTGAGGTATAACCTAACCTAACAACTGTATAGAGCAACAAAAACCCAACCATTAATCAGTCGAAACTGACTTAATTTATTTACTATATGTACCCCGCCACGCTTTGCATTGGCTCGGTATGCTGTGTAGATCCAGAAACAATAACGCGTATTGCATTTACGTCTAACAGATGGCGCTGTTTTTTAATATATCTATATAATATCAGTGTATAAAAACACACGCGTATTCGAATGCAACGTTGTTTTTTTTTTTTTTTTTATAGTGAATACCTCACAAGAGTCCCAACTGCTCCCGTCTGGAGCCAGTGAGACTATGGCATCCCCAATTGGGGGATGTTGTGAGGCTGAAGGTAAGTGGGGAAGGGAAAGAGGAAGGTGGGGAAGTACCTGGCTATTCAGATCTAGTCACTAAACACGGCTAAAGCCATTTGGAGCAACGTTTCAATTCTGAATGGTGGTCTTACACCAGGGCGATACTGATAGTATCTTCCACTCTGGAACGTGCCGCAAATATACTATATATTATTTTAATAAAATTTATTTGCGCACGCCGGGTTCGAACCCGCGACCTTCGGTGGTTCGATGGTAGTCCAATGCGTTACCACTGGACTATGCCGGCCGTCAAAAAAATTGCTAAAAAATTCAAAGCCCTCCATGAAAAACTTTCGAAGATTTAAGATTTTGAACAAACGAACATTAACATTTTTATTAATATAGATTAAATGTATTTATTAAGGCCGAGATAATTTCCAAGTAGCACTCAAGCCGTGTCAATGCCAATCCCCAGTCAAACTAAAAAATAGTTACGTTTGAATGTGAATTTATTTAAAAGTTAAGTTTGAATGTACTTTCTACAATTATTTGTCAGAGTATACTTACCAATGAGATCTTCGAATGTGAAAATGAGGTCTTTGTGCATGATTACTTTCGGCATCTGTAGCGACAATCGCACAGAGGCGCGCCTATCGAAGATTGATCTGTACGAAGAATTCCTGTAAAGTTACATTGACAGAATTAAAGTCAGACTCTTAATGACGTAAGTGAAGACGTCATGCTCAAAAATATGCGACGCCCTTATGTATTGGACAGACCTACGGTTGAATTTGCCATGGCATATCTCTAAAATAAAGTGGTAATCTTAACGACGTAAGTGAAGAAGTCGTGTAAAATAATATTCAGCACGCGGTCTGGCGTAATCGACGGACCTACGGTCGACTTTGCCTAGCAGGCCTAGAACATTGATCTTTCCGTTGAGTTTATTTTAATTATTTCTGATGAACGTACTACTAAAATCTAAAATGTTTCTAGAGTGATCCCTTAAACACACCGTCCAGAAAATTTAAATTTGACGGCACTCGTTAATTTTAAAGTTGAAAAACGTTTTATAAGATTTTCAACCCGTTTTACTTAATCTTAAATGTAAACATCTTTCATACGTGGATATCGGTCTAAAAATGTATACAGTATCGTTACGAATTATATAGAATTAATTAAAATTTAAATCTTTCCCGAACTGTCCAAAACAACCATTGTTGCACACACGACGAACGTGTTAAATGAAAAACCGACGTATGTTTATGTCACCATCTCTTTAAAACATATAATAAAATAAACCTAAGCGTCCCTAAGCTTTCTTCGGTACCTAATTTTTATTTAGATAATGAAAGACATAGTGCCATCTGGTTTATTATTTAAAGGGAGCGGTACAATGCAGCGTAATGATAGGCTTGTCATTTGGTCTGGGAGACCAGATACGAGGAGGACTTGTCGGGGTATTGTAACGCTACTGTCTCCCAGAATGATTGAATGTATGTTGCAGTATGAATGTGTAAGTCCGAGAATAATGTGGATCAGATTCAATATCGGTTTGACATAGGTCTTGTTGTTTGCTATACCCCTGTTAATTCTGAAACAGACGAAGAGAATAATGACGATTTTTGGACTGGTATGAATGATGTAATGGGTCTAAAAAATATAAACGAAGTAATTATAATGGGTGGGTAGAAATTAGACATAACGGATTTGAATCGGCCTTAGGTATGTTTGGGGATAAAAGAACGAATGACAACTGAGCAGAATACTTGAAGCATGTTTGAAGTGGAACCTGTTTGTATCGAATTCTTTCTTCGATCATAAATGTATCCACCATTAAACGTGAGAAAGAGGAAATGAGAGGTGAATTATTGATTTTGTATTAATTGACTCTAGGTTGAGAGCCGTTACCGAGGAAACAAGAGTTTTCAGAGGGGCTGAGGTTGAAACTGACCACTTTTTGGTAGTGTCGAGAGTAAACTAAAAATAAAAACGGTACTCCAACAAGAGTCAAAATAGAAAAACTGCAAAACGATAATGTGAGAAGTAAGTATGTGAATTGCGCAGAGATGAGATTGAATGAGATGGAAATGAATGGTCTAAGCCAAGGCTGCCCAACCCCAGGCCCGCGGGCCACAATGTGGCCCGCGAACGAATTATAAGTGGCCCGCGTGAACCATTTTGAAAAAATCCGCCAATTTGAAAAAGTGTCGCGGGCCCGCGGTAAAACAAACAATGCAGTTTGCGCGCGGTCACCAGTGTTGCCAACGAAGGCGATTTATCGCTATTTAGGCTACTCAGAACGAGAATCAGCGACGAAAAAATCTAGCCTGTTGAACTTACTTTTTAAACAAAAATACACCGGTTTTTGATATAATATTTTATGCGTCCGAAATGGAATCTTGTAGCCACCCCCCCCCATGGAATTCGAAAAATTGTTGTGGGGAATCACATATGATGTTTTTGGGTGCACTTTTTCTCAGCGAAGTTCCGTAACAACCCCCCCCCCCCCCCTATGGATTTCAAATATTTTGTGGGGAGCACTCATTTTGATTTTTTTTTGTGGGGAATTATGTTTTATAGAAATTCTCTAACAACCCCCCCCCCCATGGAAATAGGAACCGTCAGGTATTCAGTGGCCCGCCAGTGATTTAAAATCGTCAATTTGGCCCAACTGTTAAAAAGGTTGGGCAGCCTTGGTCTAAGCATATACGAAACATGGAACCACATAAAAGTGAGTCTTTATGAATCTGCTAGAGAGGTGTGCGGAATAAGTATGCAAGGTAGAAAGAAAGGTGGTGCATGGTGCGGTGATGAAGAAGAAAGCATGGTTATGTCTGATAGCGGCTGGCAGTACTTGAAAAAAGGTATCGAGCGAAAGATGTGTATAAGGAATGCAAAAAAGAAGTAAGTGTTGGAGTGAAAGAACGAAAGAAACACTTGGAAGAGGAAGAGGGAATCAAAATGACACACAATTTCCAAGAAAATATTAAACTGTTTTTGAAGAAAGTCAAAAGGTCCCGGAGTGGCCCAGAAAACGGAAGCATGAAAGTGGTAAAATCGAAAGATGGATAAATGTTGACGAATGAGGAAGAAATAAAAGGGAGATGGATGAAGTATTTTGAGGAAATCTTCGAAAGTAACCCGAGTGACAGTGATTCCAGCGGCGAATCAGATATGAATGGTGGTGGGGCGAATTTTACCGAAATCAGCATGGATGAGATAAAAAGATCGATTAAATTTATGAAGAATGTAAAAGATGTCGGTTTCGACAATATTGCTGCTGAGTATTTAAAAAATATAGCCGTTTAATTCCCACATGGTTGTGCAATCTTTTAAAGTAATGTTTAAAGGAGGGTTACTCGCCTTTAGACTGGAGAAGGGCTATGATCATGCCGCTTTACAAAGGTAAATTAGTCACAGATGGAATGTGGATCATAGGGCTATTAGCCTGCTAAGTTCAGTTGGCAAGCTGTTTGATAGAAATTTGATTGAAAGGGTAAGAAAGGAAATCAAGGATAAAATATGGGATGTGCAAGATGCTTTAATGAGTGGAAGGGGGTGCATGGACCAGATCTTCTCATTGCGTATGCTCACTGAGAAGTTTCTGGCAAAAAACCAGAAACTTTTCTGTGCCTTTATAGATCTACAAAAAGCATACGACCGAGTCAACAGGAAAAAACTATGGAAGGTATTGTGCAAGTATGGAGTGAATACGAATCTCACATAGGCATTTTTTTTATCCTAGAGCAATACAGGTTTTAAGACTTGGGAAAATAAGTATGTTTAAACGAAGATACATAAAAAACATAGAGATACATAAAAAAATTAGAAATAAATTATCAAAAGAAATAATCAAAAGATACATACAAGGCGTTCGTGAAAAATAATTATCAAATTACATTTTTTAGTTACATCTCGGAATCAGTCCTGCCTAGATCCAACAACCATTTTGTCACTCTTGGACCGAAGGATGACAATTCACACAGTTTCAGCTGAGAGGGGATTTTATTATATATTTTAGTACCGAGATATGACAATATTTTTTGATAAACCGCTCTGTTGCTTGTTGGAACGGAAAGGTCATTCCTTCCCTACTTCAGGTTTGATGTGCGATTGATTGCGTTTGATTGCGTCTCTGTATGAGGGAAGTGTTGCATGTATTAGGGTGAACGGTGGTTTTACGGGTTGGTTGGCAGTTAGTTTCGGAACAATTTACGGTGCACCGTAATTACGCGGCTGTCATCTGTCAAAGTGACAGATCCAGTACAAAAAGTAATGATATTCCGCAGCAGTTCCCCAATTGATCAACTATAAGTGACCCACGGAATGTTCGAGAAACCAACAAGACTCCAAAAGAAAACATCATCATCGTCAGGTAAAGGCTTCCTTTTCTCAATCCTCGTATTTCCTTTTGATAGAAACACGATTGATTGATCTTCTCTTTTTCATTTAAATACAGTTCATTTTGAATAGTAATTGGGTAGCAAGCAGCTGCCAATATTTTACTGGAGTTGAGCGTATTATTAATATAAGGATATTTGCCCTTAGTAATTAGGTTGGATGGTTGACTGACCAGAGATTGGTGCGCTTATCGTGCGGCACATAGTTGATCTCCGTGCACTGCGGCACGCACGCGCACTTGGCCAAGTTGGAGGGCATGTTGATTAGCATCTCCATGATGCGCGCTAAACACGCCATGCCCTTTGCATCGCACGGCTTTCCATCTGCAATCAATTCATCAATGTCATGCAATCAATCGGTTAGCTGTCAATTAGTTCTCTCAGTCTCAGGTACCTATCCGGGGGGGGGGGGGGTCAACTAGAGCCCCCCTCTCTCCCATTCTTCCCCCGGCAGAAACTCGCATGGGAGTTCACTCACTAACCCTCAAACTAATTTGTTCGGTTTTGCGATCAAACAGCTATTACCTGTCGAGTCAATTTGTTCGTTTTTCGGAGACGCTCATATATGGTATCTTAGAAATCGTTGTGTCTATCTTATCATAATAGAGAAAGAGAAAACACTACACTTTGTATTCAAATCTAGAAGTTAACTACAGAAGAATCTCGATGTTCACTTCTATTAAACTGAAGATTCCGATTTTAGACCGCAATTTGAAAAAAAAATTACATAAATTAAATTGAATTTTTCTTGAGTGAATTTTATATATATTATTTTTTTATTTAACAATAAAAAAAGTTAGGTAACAGTAATGTTTATAATACATTTTCCTAGTAATATGTTTGTTTTATGTTCGCCATCCGTGATTTTTGTTCAGTGTTTAGACGACAAAATGTAAGGTGAAACATTTTTATGTTTGCGTTAATAATCTTCATACAAAAAAAATTAAAAGCTTAATTCTGCCCATTTCAAAAACAGTTTTTAGTTTTTCGATACGTTAAAATTAATTTCACTTATTTGAATTTTATTGCAAAGCGTAAATGACAGCGTCTTTTTTTGAATGTTGAAGAATTTATTTTGTTGAATGTTCAATGAGACCTGAAGGATTAAGCACATATCACGCGACATTCAGTGTTATGGAAATCAAATTTACAGTGACATAAGTTAAATTCAGCCGGTTCAAATTCATTTCTGCATTTTATGTTTGGTTAAAAATAAGAATAAAATATTTGTCTAGTCTGATTTTTAAAAACCGTGGCAACTCCGGTGACTTTACCTAGTGTGTACATTATAAAGTCACCGATCAGTGGCTAAGTTGGCATCGCATTTGGGTCCCACCCAGCCGTAGTGTGTTTGATTCCTCTGCTGGCTAAGTCCTTCTTCAAGACACAAGCAACATTTTCCGCTTACTGTGATGGTGGTAGGAGATTTTCGAATATTGTCAGGTTATTCGTAACCCGGGAATGTTTATTTACCTTATAAAAATAAATGAAAAGAGACTTACCGCCGACAATGTAGAAAAAGGGTCTACAACCGCAGAAGACTATGGACATCCTACTTCTGCAGTCTATCTGGCAGAGGGCATTGCTATAGGCCTATTAAAGGACAGAGATATCAATGTTTATCATTGCTGTAGGCCTATTAAAGGACAGAGATATCAATGTTTATCATTGCTCTAGGCCTATTAAAGGACAGAGATATCAATGTTTATCATTGCTGTAGGCCTATTACACGACAGAGATATCAATTTTTATCATTGCTGTAGGCCTATTAAACGACAGAGATGTCAATGTCTATCATTGCTGTAGGCCTATTAAACGACAGAGATATCAATGTCTATCATTGCTGTAGGCCTATTAAAGGACAGAGATATCAATGTTTATCATTGCTGTAGGCCTATTAAAGGACAGAGATATCAATGTTTATCATTGCTGTAGGCCTATTAAATGACAGAGATATCAATGTTTATCATTGCTGTAGGCCTATTACACGACAGAGATATCAATGTTTATCATTGCTGTAGGCCTATTAAACGACAGAGATGTCAATGTCTATCATTGCTGTAGGCCTATTAAACGACAGAGATATCAATGTCTATCACTGCTGTAGGCCTATTAAAGGACAGAGATATCAATGTCTATCACTGCTGTAGGCCTATTAAAGGACAGAGATATCAATGTTTATTTCACCACTAGATCAATTTATTCTTCTCCCGCTCGAGGACATGTTCGAGTAGGTTCCATCCGATTACTTTAACTTACCCGTTTTAGGAGATTTTACAAATTATTTGTAATAAAAAAATATGGTTTTATAAATTTGGCTGTTCATAAATTTTAAACTGAATCATCCCACCAAGAAATCTTTCTAGTATCTTTGCAAATCTTTAAGCTTTAACAAATTATCCAATTATACAAAGGTGTTATAAAAGTTGCTGTCACTTGACTTTTTTTGTTTTTTTTTTAATTTTACTAAAAAATTTGCAAATCTCGAAAAATAATTTTCAAATTTATATATTGTTTCTTTTTCATAGAATTATTTCAAAATTTTCGTGGGTCTATCGTAAAATTGCTAGCGCCTGCAGACCGCGGTCTGTGCATTCCTAATGTGGAGTGTAGTGTAGGTTAGGTATACCTAGGACATTGCTTTCTTGTATAATGGACGGAACACATTAATCTCCTCAGATACAAGATCGTATTGAAATCTAGTTTCCTCACCGGTACAGTAGACGATATTTTCTCCGAGGGATAGCGGCAGCCACGCTGCGACCTCGCCAGGCCTCTGACAGCGCTGCCTGAGCGGACCTGCAGAACTCGGAATACTCCTTCCACCTCCTGACCCCCCTCCACCGGGCCCAGGGACGTTTTTTTTTTTTTTTTTTTTTACAGTATTACCGCACAAGAGTCCCAACTGCTCCCGTCTGGAGCCAGTGAGACTATGGCATCCCCAATTGGGGTATGTTGTGAGGCTGAGGGTATTGGGGAGGGGAGGGAGATGGGGAAGAGGAAGGTGGGGAAGTACCTGGCTATTCAGATCTGGTCACCAAACACGGCTAAAGCCATTTCAAGCAACGTTTCAATTCTGAATGGTGGTCTTACACCAGGGCGATACTGAGAGTATCTTCCACTCTGGAACGTGCCGCAAATATACTATATATTATTTTTAATTAATTAATTGTGAAATAACACAAATTAATCAAATAAAATTTATTTGCGCACGCCGGGTTCGAACCCGCGACCTTCGGATCTGTAGTCAAAAGCGTATACCACTAGACCACGCCGGCCGTCAAACTGCCGACGTGCTGGTGTCCTCAGCTATCTCCCACGGGGAATGAACGTAATACTGGAAATAAAACATATTGATTTCATATTTATTATTCTATGGTATGATTGGTTGGGATGTGCTGCCAAAACTAATATGAACCCTCAAAAGGCAGCACAAATAGCCTCAATTAAATATCTCTTTAAGACCCATATTAACTTATTCCTAATTCTACCTGTAAATAATAAAAGTAATTGGTGCACGCGGCGTATTTTTACTTTAAGGGTTGTGATAAGAAATTGCCTAAATGTTTATAGAAAGATCGACTATCCTGAAATTGATGCCTTGGATGATGACGGATGATCCATCAGCACAATGGGCACCTTGCATAATTGTTACGTTTTTTTTTTAATAATTCGGACCTCCAACAGATCCGATGAATAATTTTGAATTTTTTTGTCCAAAAGAACTCTGCACCGCCATATATTATGCATTCTTGCAAGCACTAAGCAATTTAGTTCTCCTTTAAACAGTGGCATGAAACAATCCTTGAGTTATGTTAAAATTACTCTTCGTGTTGTAACATATTGTTTATAATTATTGTTACGGTGCTGAACCAATGACGTAGGCCATGAACGTTTGTTTTTTTTTAGGGCAGTCTCTTCGAGTAGGACACCAGAATATGGACCACGTTTCTACTGCAGCAATTTTCAGAGGGGATTCCGGTTTTGCTAAGGATAAGGGATTGTCGTTAACCTTCAAATTATTGATGACTTTTTCGTTAACTGCAGTTCCCGTTCCTCGTAAAGAATCGGCATTTTAAAAAACAAAAAATATATATTTCAGCTGAACAGAGCGATGAGTGCAATACTCCGTCTGATAAATTACATGACATTATTTTGAAAATAAAATAAAATGGTAGACATATTTAGCATCTGAACTACGGTAGCTTGAGGGAAATTCTCCATCTACGGTGAGGGGTGAGCCTTGCAACTAGGCGACGGCCTGCACAAGAGTATTTTCCAAGCTACTCCCGACTACCGTGTGACGCAACAAGCCAGCGAACCCATGCACCCCTCTGCAAATCTGTGAGGCGCTGCATCGCCAAGGGAGGCTGAACAATGCCCCGTATTAAATGCCCGGTCGTACTGTACTCTGAGTGTGTTCATTACGCCGCTATTCATAGTTTGCTTGAGTAAAAGCTCATGCAGTATGTCGGAAATAGTTGCTTTTTAAGGTTAAAGACATGTCAAGGTTAAGTAATGTTAAGGTTAAGGACAATTCCTTACAAGTAGAACTGGAATCGCCCCTCAGGGCTCTATCTAAAGTCAAGTACGCATAAGGATTATGGATAGCTTACCGTCCCGGTGGAGTTATCGATACTCAGTTTGGCGGAACACTGGCGGCCCATGTAATGGCAGTAAAGCAGACTCTCTTCTGGGAAGACGCTGGAGAAGGCGTCAGGCGTGTCTTGCTGCAGTTGCCAAGTCTCCACGCTCTGGTATCTGGAAAATAATCATTATTGACAGCTATGAAGGTTGGTAAACGATATGCGAATATGTCATCCTCACGTGCAATATGTTGTGAGGCTGATGGGGTGTGGGAGAAGAGGAAGATTGGGAAGTAACTGACTAATCGATTCCTCTTTCTACTTAAGGATAAGGAATTGTCCCTAATCTTCAAATTAACTACTTTTTCGCTGTTATCCGAGGGAACCGGAGGCGGATTCTCGTTCATCAAACTTAGCTAAGGAATGTACCTATCCCTCTCGTTTTAGTTTTGGCATTATGATAAAGAACGGGAAATCGCCTCATGGAATCGCATTTAACGAAACAGTCGCTAATTTTAAGGGTTAGGACAAATCTGCTGTTATCCTGTAACATCATTATGTTAATGCCATCACTATTATTATTGTCAAGTGTCTATAGTGAATCTTTGTGTGTATTGTCAGCGAGCAAGCTGGCCTCTCTAAAATGTCTCCTTTATATCAAGTCTAAATAAAGTAATTAAACAGTGCCAAGTGTTTAATATAAAGACCAAAGATCACATGAAACAATCTGAGAAAAGGAATCGCAGTTAATGGAAAAGATGTTTTCAATTTTAAGATTACACGATAAGGAATTGTCCTTAACCTCAATGAAAGACTTTTGACAGTGGAAAACAAATAAAAATAAATATACTGGGTTAAAAATGAGGAACTGTACTTAACCTTAAAATAAACTACCGTTTACAGCATAATAAAGTAGGTTAAAGACAATAATTCTTCATTCTTACTTACATTGGTGGTTTATTTTAATTATTATTTTTTGGTAAACTAATGTTTAAGACAAGATTTTTTATGCATAGCACAAAGGGTTACAATTATTCTTACAAGCAATAATTATAAGCCTGAAACACTCATCCACATTGAAAAATCTCCTGATAAAAGATACATTTCTCATATAAAATAAAGTTGGTGGTTTCAGGTGAAAAAATGTAACAAGCAGTAATAGTTAAATGAAACACTAGTATATATAGAATTATTTCGCGGATAAGAGATAAGCCGCCATAGCTCAGTGGTCAGAGCTGTCGACCGGAAATTGAAAGGACACGGGTCCAAGTCCCGTTGGCGTCATGTATCTTTTATCAGGAGATTTTTCAATGTGGTTGAGTGTTTCAGGCTAATAATTATTGCTTATAAAAATAAAAATTAAAAAAAAGGTTTATTTTACCTTGAGAAGACCGAGTTGAATGTCCTGCAGATGCCCATCTCCGTCATGACTGGCACCCAGACCTCAACGTGTCCGGGCTCGTGCAGACTGACGCTGAGTCCTGTGGGGGGTGACACTGCCACGGCCACGGACATGAGGTCCACGCCCGCCAGAGTGGCATCGTGCCCGTACTTCAAGAAGTGACGGAAGTTTGTGCGGAAGGAGACGGAAGCGACCAGGCGGATGAAGCCATGATAATACTCGTAGCGTTCCTCATCAGAGCGGCTCACGTTCCATTTTCTGGATAAAATATATTTTATATTTGATTAGATTCCTTGTATAAACCTATACTTCTTCTAGATCGTATCGAAATGTCTCGAAAACAGTGTGGATTTCACTTATTTCCTTTTTAGAATTTTTCTCCTTCCTTTCCTTAAAAAGAACCTTCACACAGCATCCCCAAAGATGACGAAGGCCCTCAGGTAAATTATTTTGTAGCATCTTATGCTCAACCACTAAACAATACTTACAAAGATGAGATCATGAGATGAGATTGTAGCAGTTCTATCTAGTCCCGCTACAATTTTTCTCAGGGCCTGCTATGTGGCCATGTGGGGTTAATGTAAAACAATTTAATTTCATCGTTAAAAAAATGTGTTTTTTTAATAATGAACAGAAAAAAAACACAGAGTAAAGAACAAATAACAATTAACAAAACAATTGAAAATATAACATAGCACATAGAAAAGAGAATAAAGAGCAAAAAACAATGAACAAATATTTGTGGCGAGAGATTTATCCAGATTGTCTCGCTAATTGTAAACAACACGACCTACCTATCTACTTGCGAGTGAACTACCTACTCGCGACGTCTAGAGCTACCTACGACAATACGTTGTGAGTTGGTCTGGCACATTACGCCAACTCACTAGAAGGTTCTAGCCTATTGCCTATGCGTAATAGCAGCGCCAACGAAAGTTCCAGTAGGACCCAGACTGAGCGAGTGTCTCCGTTTTACCGGCGATCTCGCTTACCTACTGATGCCGTCGGCCGGTCTGTATAAACGGGCCCAACGCAGCGAGCAGTCAGTCAGTCATCAATCAGCCGTCAATTAACAAGGCTCAACGAGTGATAATCCGGGCACCTCTATCCCTGCGTAGGACAACATTCCCGGCTCTGCTCGGTTCAACCATCGACTCCATCGGGATATCATCATAACGCCTTGGCCCCGGCCACCGTCCCTGGCCAGCGCTACACCGGATCATAGCGCCCTGGTTCCAGCGCATCTGACCGGCGCTACATCCACCTAGACCACGCATCATCTTCCCTGGTCTATACACCTCCCGTACAACCGCCTACAAGGTCCATCGCACCTTCGGGTTTCCTGTCAGCACTGGAGTACCTGAAGACCCACGTTCTTCGCCAGTTCCTGACCGTCAACGAGTCCGGTCACCAGCAGCGGCGTCGACCCACTGACCAGCGCTTGACCAGCACATCATCGCCTGCATCCGGAGTGTATAACATCGGTCCTAAGTCATCTCTCATCACGGCTACCTGACTCAATTAAACACTGCGACCTTCACGACCTCTTTTGTTCCGTGCGTCCACACCAGATCCCCAAATATTAAAATAAGAATTAACAAATAGCAAGAACAATACACAATATAACAAAAGAAGAAAGAACGAAGAACAAATCGCATAGAATAAATAAGAAAGAACATTTTGGAGGAGGCCCACCACTTCCCCGCCCTGTTTTAGGTTCTGATGGTACCCCTTCAGAGCTCTCGCAAGGACGCTAATTTTTTTGAAAAAACGAGTCTACATTTAAAATTTCAAAACAAGACCTCCAAAATGTCCATGCATACGATGTTATTCGCAGTATGCAAGTGCTGTGTATTAATAATTTTAGTAAGTTCTATTCTACTTGGTTAATATAATAAAAACACATTTACAAAATGTCAACAATAGGTAGAGAAGAATTAAAATAATACACAGCCACCTGCAAAAAGAACAAAAAAGAAAAATGGTAAAGTATGCGCCTCTTTCTGTGGTGAAGGGGGTGTCGATACCCACTAACAGGCAGACCTAGGGTGAGAAAGCTGGGCGTTGGATTGGCTTCACGAGAATCAGGTTCCGCGCCCCTAAGCCAGGAAACCGGTTGTGCCTCGACGAGAAGTGTGAGTTGGGGTTGGGAATATCCCGAAGACCATGAGGAGAAAGCGTCTGAATACCTGGAGGCAGGGCGGAAGGTCGCCAATCCACGTTCGGCCCATCCTCAGTCCAGTTCCTGACCTCAGGGGAGGCGCTGCGAGCAGACGATGACACAGATCCCTCATCGTGATTTGATCTTGAAGTTTGATATGCACGGACGAGGTCTTCTGTCACCCCAGAGTTGGGGTACGCCGGACTGACACAAGAAAAATATAAGTTCAGTGCTACTACCAGCAAGCAGGTCACTCTATAGTAGAAAAGAAAGAACGAGATACAAAGCAGTGTATAAAAATAAAAGAAAATCTTAAAAAAAAAATTATAAGCAGAATCAGTCTGTTACGAAATATCCAAAATAACCTGCAATAAGAGATCATGTGAGAGAGAGGGTCTCAGAGAGGGTCATGTGATGATCCAATTTAATGTGGGCTCCTTCCATTCTGATTTTAACTGATGGGAAGAAGGAGAAAGTCCATCTTCCCATATTCGACCTATCCCAGCGAGATTGCCACTCGTTGAGTGACAAATCACTCATTTGTCTAAGCAGTCCAGGAAGAGTCTCGACACCGCCTGGCGTAAGAGTTACGCCGAGATGGGTAGCGGGGAGTCCCCTGGTTAACTTTTTCTTCGTTAAAACCTCCCTAATTTCTAGATCAATTGGCAAAATACCGGCCAACACGGGCAAAGCGTCTGAAGCAACGGTTCTATAAGCACCGGAGAGCGCCAGCAAGGGGGTTTGCTGACCCCTCTTGAGAGCCGAGAGTATAAGCGAATTCCCCAAACGGTGCTCCCACACAGAGGCAGCATACGAGACTTGCGCCACGTATGTACCCCTATAAAGTAGTCGCAGCGCTGGGGATCGCAACCCCCACTCAGCTGTAGAGATTCTTCTCAGTTTCAAGAAGAGGGCCTGGGCCTTGCTGGAGACCTCTTTAAAATGAGTTAAAAAGGAAGACGATCGATCTAGTGTTACACCAAGATATTTGACAGAGTCTGCAAATTGAATAGTGGAGGCTCCCATTCTGATGAAAGGATTTCTTCCTCTACTGAGGGTGCCTTTCATCAAGAGTCCCACGGTCTTATGGGGGGAAAAGTTCAACTTGTTCCTCTCACCCCAACTGAGGATTGCTCGCAAACCTTCTTCAGCCTTTCTTTCCACTTCCCTTCTGCTGTCCCCCGAGACCAAATACAACTTATCATCAACGTAGTCGACCGATGTGCATCCTTCAGGAAAGGGTAGCCTGGAGGAGTCATCAAAATTTATATTCCAATATTTAGGTCCCAATACGGAGCCTTATGGGCATCCCTTATCAACCTTACGCACTATTTTCTGATCACCATAAACGATCTCTATTGTGCGATCATTTAAGTAATCGCAGTTGATTTTAAAAAGGTCTGGTGGGCAGCCTCTATTTTTAATTTTGGTGATGAACATCGGCTACCACGCGTGATCGAAGGCACCAGTTATATCTAAGAAGATTCCAATGACATACTTCTTTGGACAGACCTTCACCCATTCAAGCGCATACATAATGGCGTGCTCGGTAGATTTCCCAGGGACGAAGCCAAATTGTCGCTCACATGCTGGTGAAAGATATTGCTGCAACCTGTTATTTATTAGTGTTTCCAAAATTTTGCTGAAAACAGGCAAAAGGGTGATTGGACGGTAGGCCTTCACGTCCGTCCTGAGTTTGTCGTTTCCCTTTGGAATAATCTTAAGCACATCTCTCTTCCATTCCGTAGGGAAAACTCCTCTACGCAGACATGTTTCCATAACCTGGAACAACTCTTCCTTGGCATGGATCCAGACGTTCTTCGCTATTATACCACTAAGACGATCGTGCCCTGGTGCCTTCTTCGGACCCAAACCCTTAATTATAACATCAATTTCAGCCTTAGTTATTTTTAGCGTTCTATTCTCATTGGCGAGGATCCTAGGTTGAAGCCGTGACAGAGCTCTTATCTGTTTGTGGTGGTCGTTTTTCCCGATTACTGAGTCTAATGGAACTAATTTATCCAACAAGGTGTTTAGTGTGCTGGTCACATCGGCACTCTCAGAGTTCCCAGAGGGATTATCCGATATGACGCCAGTCAAATACCGGTCAGAACCTTTTCCCGTTTTTTCGATTGCGCTGTGGATTTCCCACGGGTTGGTGTTACCCACTTGTTTTACCCAATTATGCCATGCAGTTCTTTTTGCCGAGAGGATAGATAATTTGAAAGCTTTCCTGGCCCTACTGACACGAGTCTTAGGAGATGTGAGCATCTCTTGCGTGCCACCAGTCCTCTTTAGGGATCCAAGTGCAGTATTCATCAAAGTCAACTCACTCGACCACCACGGCGTTCTAATAGCGGTTTTTGGGTTTGATCTTCCCAAAGACCGTTCAGCAGCTGACACAACGGCTGCGTTAAAGTAATTCCCCAAATTATCCGGATAGTTTGCTGCTACGTTGTGAAATCCCCTTAGAGTGTCACGTAGAGCCTCCCCAAAGTTATCCCAATTCGCCCCTGTGGTTTTGAAGTTCCAGGAGGTTTTCGGAACATGGGTCTTCTGGACCCCCACAGCAAAAGTAATTAATCTATGATCGGAGACAATTGCGCTATCATGGACCTTCCAGTTTGACATCCTGGTCGCAACTGATCCAGAGCAAAGAGTTAGATCTATGTTGCTCTCCCCATGTATGTTTGTGAATGTGGTTAAGTGACAGTTTTCATTTAATAGTAATAGACCTTGCGCAGCAATTAGATCCTCAACGGCGTCTGATCGTTCCGTTCTATGATTATTATCGTCAAACCACATTGGGGAGCGAGCATTAAAGTCACCTCCAATAACTATGTTACGGCCTTTACGCGCGTTAAGGGCGCGCGTCAAGCTCAGGATGTGTGGTCCGACAGGGTTGCTATATTTAAAGTAGACTGAGATTAGAATAATCTCAGTCTGGCCAAAATTAATAGAAACACAGGTTTGGTATTCGTTCGACAGGCCAACCAGGAGGAGGGGGCTGATCAATGTGGTATTGACCAAAACACCCGCCGCCGGTAATCTGCCTACTTCAAGCACCGCCCCTGGATGACCTTGCTAGGTGTTTTGCTCCTGGATGAGCATAAGGTCGATTTTCAGGTCGGAAATGACCTTCAGCGCCTCGAGCGTAGCTGCCCGAGATCTCTGGAGGTTGATCTGACCTGTGGTAAAGAGAGGGTTAACGGCCATAATCAGTCATTCTGACCTGAGCGTTTATGGCAGCCAACTGGGCGGGCATTGTCTGTCACCTGTTGTGTGGTTGGACGGCTTCTTGAAACGGCTACAAGTAGCACAGACAGCCGCTTTGCCTTTGTCGGGGCAGACTTCAAAATCATGTCCAGTTGTTGCATAATGTCTGCAGATGGCGGCTTCTTGTGTACAAACCTTCGAAATATGACCATACAAATAGCATTTGAAGCATCTAGTGGCTCCAACGTAATCTCTAACCCTACAAGAATTCCAACCAAGGAAACAATGGCCACTGTCGATTAGAATGTTCCTGGCCTCGGGATGGCAGGTTAAGATCATGTTCATATACGGCCCGTCCCTCTTTCCGAAGAGCGAGACTCGTCGCATGGTCCTTATGTGATCTTCCTTGGTGAGGCTACCTTTATCTGAAATGTTATTAGTATAAATTTCCTCAAAAAGGGCCACGTCTGAGCTTGCTTCTCCTCTTGGGACGTCATACAAAACGATTTTGGGTAATCTGCCTTGGGGGGGGATCATCTTAATTCCTTGGGCACTTAGTTTTTCTTCAGCCTTTTTGATGTTATCTAGATCTCCAAGAGAGGTGGTCTGTAAGGCCAGGCCAGCTCCCTTTATCTTACGAGTGCGCACTACTTGAAAGCCGTGCTTTTTAGGATCTAGAATTTCTGTGAGCGCTTTCTGTAGTTGTTCAGAAGTTTTACCCTCCGCGATCGAAGGGTAAAACAGCACCGTAGGTTGTTTTTGAGTTTTTGGTCGCTCTAACCCATTAAGTACAATGGTCTGTGATGCTGGGGCTCCCGCGGCTACACTGACATAACTCCTTCTTTGTGGTACAATGACAGGCGGTTGTACTATGATTTTGTCCATTTCATCTGACATCTTTTGTTGAGCTTCCAAAAGTTCCTCAATGGTTGCACCTCTCGTTTTTATTTTTGTAAGTTCAATCGTCATGGAGGTCAAATCCGTCATGAGTGCATTTACCAAGGTGGTAATTTCCGTTTTGTCGGTTTTATTTAATCTATTGCTGCCATCATTAATAATTCTAACAATCCTCATCAGTTTTTCCATAGAGGGGATAATCCGTTCTTGTTCGCTATTAGGTGAATCATTAATAATAATAATAATAATAAATAATAATAAATTCTTTATTCCAGGATGTGGGGAGGTTGGTGCAATCCCACACATCCCCTAGATGAGATAAGTACAAATAATATTTACATAGAGTAACATAAATAAAATAAATAAAAAGAGATTAAAAAATTAAAAATGAAATTAAGTTAAAGCAGAGAAGCACGGGAATCCAACGGATCTAAGATTGTGGGAGCAAGTATCTTTCTCCAATGGTCTTCAATGCTCGATCCTGAAGTCAGACGGGATTCTATGATAATAGTGTTTCTGGAATGGTTTATCCTTTCCCTCAGTCCTGCAATCCTGGTTCTTAACAGAGCTGTAAATCCTGGAACTCGCCCTTTTTCCCATGCGTACCCGGGAAAAACGCGCACACAAGGGTTACCCTTAGGGGAACCTAAGGGGTACGGGGGCACTTGGATGGCACCCAAACGGGAAGTTTGAATGCCAAATTGTTACTTTGAAAACTAAAAGTACCAAAAAAGCACGGTTTATACACTTAAGAGAACTGAAAAAAAGCACTAGGCTTTAAGCCCGTCACTTATAAGAAAGGACAATAAATAAAAAAATAAAAAAGTGAAAGCAACGCGCAATAATTATTTCTGACACGGAGTAATAATTACAGTTTGATGTAGTCCTCGGCCAGGGTCTCGTCCACGCGGTCAGTCAGGCAGACGGTGACCGCCGGGAATGTGGTGGACCACTCGCGAAAGTCCTTCTTGATGGACACCACGGTGGGGTTGAGGGTGTACCGGTTCAGCTGCGCCTTGCACAACAAGCCCGCGCTGTAGGTGGCCACTACCATGGACACCACCCAGAACAGCCTGCCAATTCAAACACACCTTTACTGTAGTTACTGGAATTATATTTATTTCAATTAAGTGCTCGGCAATTGCCGATTTGTCCGGTTGGATGAGTTTGCGCGCTCTAAAGTGACAACAATGACTTATTTTAATTAAGTGCTCGTCAATAAATTGTATATATCCGGATCAATCGGCATTAATTTGCTGATTTCCTGTTGCTGAAGTTCTGGGAAGATCCAAAGAGTATCGAGCGCCTAATAATGAAGGCAATTGAAATCCACAATAAATTCGTTAATATTAGTTGGGACGACGAGGATAAGCTTAATAGTCGACATTTATTTTTTCTAGGGAGATATTTTCATTTTTTATGGATATTTAAGGCGAGCAATTAATGCTTATAATAATTTGTTAAACAAATACGCTTTTCGAATAAATATATATATATATTTTTTTTTGGTAAACTAATGTTTAAGACAAGATTTTTTATGCATAACACAAAGGGTAACAATTATTTTATAAGCAATAATTATTAGCCTAATGTAACAAGCAGTAATTGTTGAATGAAACACTAGTACATATTAAATTATTTCGCGGATAAGAGATAAACCGCCGTAGCTCAGTGGTCAGAGCTGTCGACCGGAAATCGAAAGGACACGGGTTCAAGTCCCGTTGGCGTCATGTATCTTTTATTAGGAGATTTTTCAATGTGGATGAGTGTTTCAGGCTAATAATTATTACTTATAAAATAAATAATTTTGAATTGAACATAAAATAAGGCTAGTGTTTACATTATCGCTTGTCTGATATTATAAGTACCTACCTAGTTACATTTTTTAAATAAAAAGATCATTGAACTTAATAATGCTACGCATTACGGAGGAATATTTCACATTACCCATGCACCAACAACCGAAATCAGTCCTTAATGAATTAATTAAGGCCTTAGACACATTATACTATGTTGTGCACGCATAAAATGTACGTTTTATGTGTTGAGGTGACACACTACGCTATAATCTTTCTCATCAGAGGGGGTCAGATCAATTGGGGGACTGCCGCGGAATATCATTTATTTGTATGGAATCTGTCACTTTGACAGATGACAGCCACGTAATTACGGCGTTACGTACCCTTCTTCTGCCGTAGGTAAGGGAGGGAGTAGAATTATTTTCAAATATAGCCTGGCTAGCAGATCACTGCGGATATTGTCGCCACGTTCACACTTATAACATATCATCCTTTTAGATGTGACAGGTCGGTATGGGATTGCATGGCGAGCAATATGGAGTTATATAAAACGCTTTGAACCTATAGTGTATTCTGTCATTCCATTAATACCTTTCCACCGGATGCAGTCGCGGTGCCACCACGTGATTCAATCCATGTATGGTCGAGTTCTGGCAGAAGTTGACCACGATATCTTTCCACCCAACCAGCAGCGTCCTCAGACGTACTTTGAGCCAACCCCTGAGGGCCCTAGGAGTCTTTGACCATTCAGCACGCTGACCGAAGAGACGCGGAAACTTGGTGGCCTTGGTAACGAGGTTCGTTTGAGGGTTCGTAGAGGAAGATGCACCTGAAATATATATGCTTTAATATTAACAATGATATATGTAATGTATCTTTTATCCAATAAGTTCACAGACAAACAGACAAAACCACACATTAAGCTTGCAGCCCGCAATGCAACACCGCGCTTCATATATGTTTAACATTTCATTTAGTGAATTCGACTAATTCAACGCAACACCTCAGATTTGCAAACCCAAAATCAATAAATAACATACACACAATACATATAACTCATCACAGACTAAATCCATCCTCTTTTCCTTATTTATTTATTTATTGGATGATTTGTATAGCGCCGTTTTTGTGAGATATCACCTCAGGGGCGCTTTACAGTTGATGCAGGTATTACAAAAAATAAAAATATTACAAAAATAAAGTGAAGTTAAGTTAAGTAAAATGAAGTATAGGAACAGGTGACACGAAGATAGAAGATGGAGACTCTGCAGCAAGAATCCTAGGTGGTGAAGAAACTGGACCAGTTGCTGCAGCGAAAGAGTCCACCGCGTCCACCAACAGTGCCAGCACGAGGTTCGTCATCCGTCCAGGTATGTGTCTGCTGCTAATAAAGCACTGACACACTATCCTCTCACAGATACCAGACCTTGGCAGCACCGCTGTGACGTTCGATGAAGATAGAAGATGGGGACTCTGCAGCAAGAATCCTAGGTGGTGAAGAAACTGGACCAGCTGCTGCAGCGAGAGAGTCCACCGCGTCCACCAACAGCGTCCAGGTATGTGTCTGCTGCTAATAAAGCGCCGACACCTCTCATAGATAAGAGACTCTGACAGCACTGCTGTGACGTTCGGCAAGTCCATCATTCATCTCCAGGTTTTCCTGTTCCTGGTGATTGTTGAAGTGGTGCATTTTGCCCGCAATAAAAATCAACGATCGAGATAATAAATTACCCTTGTTGGTATAATAATGGTAGATATTTCAAAACACATTGTACAATACAATAAATGTTGGTTTTCTTAAATAAATTAAGTTTTAAAATATTTAAATTGTTTGAAAGGGAAAAGAGATTCGTCGCCCAGATTGATTAGCAAAAATCCGACACTCGCGTTTTTGTACACATAAACTTCGCGTAGAAGGCCCTGAAGAAAATCATTTCCCTCGTAGCCTATGCCATCTTTGGGATGCTGTGTGAAGGGTTTTTTTATTAGCAAAGGATTGAGAAGAAGTTCTGGGAAGGAAAAAGGTATGAGTCTGGCTGGAGAGGTCAAAGGGTCCCTTATTCGGCCACTATGGTGATATACTTTAATTTCTGCTTTATAAATATTTTTTTATGCTTTGTGTTTAAAAATGATTTATGAAAGCCTTCCCCTATCTGACCCTTTGTCTATCCTCAAAGATATATCCCGCATTGTTTGGGCAGAGTATTGGCACATTGCTAGTCAATCCAAGAGAGCCTGCTATGCCTCAACACAAATGACTATCCCATCAAACTGTGGTTTCAACAATTTCCCCATTACTCCATAATTGAAATTTCCTCACTTATTTGAATGAGGATTGGACATTGTTCCCTTCCTTCTCACCTTTATAAAATTCAAGCGCTTGACTCCCCAGATTGTACATTTTGTGCTCTAGAAGTGGGAACTTTACATCATATATTTTTTGGCCTTCCCTCCCTAAACAAATATCCTCTCTTCTATCAAGCCTTATCTAAAATTTCCTCCCCTCTAATTCAATATGACATCTTTTCTGAGTCTGAATTCGACTCCAACGTTTTACATAATTTAGAAATTTTCCAATTTAAACAAAATTTATACATATTCATCATCTCTCCATAATTTGAACTAATGGCTTAGAACACCCTTGTTGGATGAAAGCCAGAATCAGTTGAAATATGATGTAATTTACTTTGTTTTAAATAGCATACATTATATATTTTTGGATCATATTTTTTATCTATCAAGCCTTGTCTAAAATTGTATTCCCTCCGTACAACATCTCATCTCTTCTAAGTCTGAACTCGATTCTAATCTTCCAATTTGCCAATTTAAACAAACTTAACGTGTTAAAATTCACCTTCCGTCTCTCCTTAATTTGAAATAATGGCCTAGAACACCCTTGAAGGGTGATAGCCAAAAAAATTTTTTTTAAATGCCTTAAAATGTGACATTTTGTAATGTTTTTAAAATGGTACAAATTTAATTTAACGAAAATATCACCGATTTACCTGGTTTCTTGCGAAACATTTCGTCTTTATGTTCACAATATAGATTGTTGAAGGAACAACTATGATTTTGACAGTGACTTTAAAATCGTTATTGGAAAGTTAGGCTTTTAAGTTCATACCACTGTTGTACAGTAGTGCTTCGATTTACGAATCCTCGCATTCGTCCAACAAGATTTGACTCAAATAACAAAAACTTTTTATTTTAGCCATTTGTACATCCAATGTCTAATTTATTATTGACTGTCTGACGTGTACCCGGCGTTGCCAGGGGGTTGTGAATGATTTGGAGTAAGGTTGTAAATTCTAGTGTTCTGGAAAACTAGGTGCATTTTTAAAATGGAAATAATATTATTGTAAAGAATTAAAAACAGGTAAGTTTTTAGATTCTCACGGCCAAAAGCATTTTTGTTGTTTGTTTTTGGGGTGTTATGCCGTGTTGCGCTAACTCCTTCTTTAGCCGACGTTTCGGACAGCGTTGCAGTGTCCATCATCAGGGCAGATCCGGTAGATCCGGTAGACATCACATCTTCGGATCTACCGGATCTGCCCTGATGATGGACACTGCAACGCTGTCCGAAACGTCGGCTAAAGAAGGAGTTAGCGCAACACGGCATAACACCCCAAAAACAAACAACAAGAATTAAAAACATATTACAAGCGTCCTCGACTTCTACCATTCACTTTCAGGTCATACATTCTCTTTACACCATTTCTCCGTTCATCACGTACGCCACATTTTACCACGTGCGAGTATTTGATTAATTTCATCTTGTCATGTATTCCTCGGGGGTCTCCGATTTTTTTATACAATTCAAACTACTCTCTAAACAGCCCTAGCACTAATAAGAACAAACTCTGAAATTTTTGACTAATTCGGTCTATTAGATTTTGATTTTGCATTATTCCCCTACAAAGTAACTTCAATCCATTAATCGGAGCAGACTTTATGGTTTCTAGCAGCGAATTATAATTTTGTTTTTCTTTTAAAGTAAACAATTTTATGTATTGTCTTTGTCCTTTTTTGGTAGCTTAATTTCATTGCACGTCCGAATGTTATGTCTGTGAATGCCTTTGTTGTATTTAATTTCATTGCAAGTCCGAATGTTATGTCTGTGAATGCCTTTGTTGTATTTAATTTCATTGTAGGTCGGAATGTTATGCCTGTGAATGCCTTTGTTGTATTTAATTTCATTGCAAGTCCGAATGTTATGCCTGTGAATGCCTTTGTTGTATATAATTTCATTGCACGTCCGAATGTTATGTCTGTGAATGCCTTTGTTGTATATAATTTCTTTGCACGTCAGAATGTTATGTCTGTGAATGCCTTTGTTGTATATAATTTCATTGCAAGTCCGAATGTTATGTCTGTGAATGCTTTTGTTGTGTATAATTTCATTGTACGTCCGAATGTTATGTCTGTGAATGCCTTTGTTGTATATAATTTCATTGCACGTCCGAATTTTATGTCTGTGAATGCCTTTGTTGTGTATAATTTCATTGCACGTCCGAATTTTATGTCTGTGAATGCCTTTGTTGTGTATAATTTCATTGCAAGTCCGAATGTTATGTCTGTGAATGCCTTTGTTGTATATAATTTCATTGCACGTCCGAATTTTATGTCTGTGAATGCCTTTGTTGTGTATAATTTCATTGCACGTCCGAATGTTATGTCTGTGAATGCATTTGTTGTATATAATTTTGTTTAAAAAGTATTTTGGTAACTGCCACACAAAGCACATATGTGAACTTAATTCCCCGTAGTAAGCTTTCAAAGATGGTTTGAAAGGGATATCGTTAAATACGTATGTTAGAGGGAGAAAAAAAGATATTAAGTAAGTGGAAATATTTAATAAAACACGACTCGTCTGAAATAGAGCAATAAATCTCTTTACAAATGCTTAAGTTGCATTTAAAGATACACAGCGAAATAACAAAACAAAACTTGTATTTAATAATATTCGGAGCTTAATTTGCGATTTTTTTTTCTATTGAGGGAATTCCATATAATTACTGTTTCGGTTTTACAAAGGTATATTATCTTCAAAAATAACATATATTTTACTAGGAACTTAAAATCTAAAACTGTTATGTTGGAAATCGGTACAAATTCGGAATGCGGGGGCTTAAATAGTCAGCGATGTGTGAATGCGTTACGGTACAGACCACCGGACATGTGGTCAAAGAATGCCCGCTGAATTCATTCCCTGGCGGGATCGATGAAGTCCACAGGGCGACGCCTGTGGCTCTAGACTGGCTCACTGACCGATATTTCGCATTAGAAGCAACTATACCTCTAATATTCGTATTTAAATATGTCCTTTTCAAACAATCTTTGAACGCTTACTACGGGGCCTTAATGCTGAATAATGCCCGGGCATCGTAATCCATGCAGTTTGATCGTAACTTGGCGACAATCAGCACGCTTCCACGCCACATCTTCGATTGTTTCTATTATCACCTATCTATGGGAAAAGTGAAGAACATAAAATGAAGCGGGAACATTAAACTAGAAAAAATATCCAACAAAATAACTGAAGTCCTTTTTAAACTCGACCGTTTGGCATTTCATCTGACTGTAAATTTGTCTGGAAGTCTCGTTTCTGATTTCAAATTTATTACTCAAACAAGTCTTATTGACCTTTTAAATATTGTGGTAAATGGGTTATTGGCTAAAGAAAGTTTGATAAAAGAATTGTTGTTATTGAGATAGTAACGTTTCTTTTTGACAATTCGTATAAGTAATTAAATTTTTAAATTTTAAAGGAATATATTTTACAAGAAATAATATGTTTTTACATGATATAATATATTTTTACATGAAATAATACATTTTTACGAGAAATGATATATTTTTACAATAATAAAATTATTCTAAAATAAAATAATATATTTTTACATGAAATAATATATTTTTACATGGAATAAAATTATACGAATTATACGTTAAATACGAAAAAAAATAGTTTTTTTACACGCGATATACCTTTTACAGAAATACTGGTGTACAATCGCTTATTAACACCTGAAGTAAACGTTATAATTATTCAAAACATTATCATTTATGTAAGTAATTCAGAAATATTTTTAAAATTCCTAAATCAGTTAATGATTTCTATTGAAAAGAATCCATTAGGCTAATGGACAATTAGTTCCGTTAAGTGCAGCGTAAAAGGTGGGTGAAAGGTTAGCATACCGTGTTTAAATCTTAGAATAATAATATACTATTACTCTAAGGTTTAAATGAACTAAAAGTTTATCAGGAAACCTGTTAATTCAGGGAGTAAATACGAATGTTAGAGGGAGCGCGCTAATATTAAAAAACAATAATAATTAACCGAATAATGGTAAAAATATTTAATAAAACATGATTCGTTTGAAAAAGAGCAAAAAATCTCTCGACAAATGCTTTAGTTACATTTAAAGATATAGTGTGATTTTTTTTCATTCCCATAACATATTAAATAACATAAAAAAGTGTTTTTAATTATTTTCGCAGCTGACTTTTCGATTATTTTCCCTAACAAATGTATAGATTTTATTTTTTCAATTCAATTTATTTATTCCTTTAAAAACATTACAAAATTACATTTTATTTCGTTTTTAAGTACATTTGTAAAATGGTATTACATAATAAGTTATCGGTGTATAAACTATACCAGCATCAATAGAGCTTGCCTTTTAAAGGCAGCTTCACCGATGCTAAATATGTCGATATCCGAATTAATTCTGTTCAACAGCAAGACTGCTCTCCCCACCGGCATGACCATTGGCAAGTTAGTCCTGCAGGCCAGGAGATAAAACAGTCTATGCTGTCGGTGACGGAGATAACCATCAGGAACATACAGACTAATACTCTCCATGATAGTCGGATTTTCAAACCATCCACGAATCAGTTTGAAGAAGTGTGATACAATATGCACATCTCTTCTGACCCGTAGATGATTCATACCGAGCATGCCCAAGAGAAAGTCAGTAGGATAGAGCCACGGGTAGTAGCCATACTCCCTCAGGTAGAGGAATCTTTTCTTCTGGAATTTCTTCTGCACTCTCTCCAACATAAGGGAATACTTCACCTGATGTGGGCTCCAAACCACCGACCCACTCTCAAGCAAATTATTTAATAATATGTCATGGTTTATAGAGATACCATCAGAAGCATTGAGATAAAACATGCTCACCATAAAAAATGGAAAGCTACTGGTGACCAAAATGAGTATGAAATGTTCAGTAACCTCAGAGCAGTTGTTAGAAGAAATGTTCATAGAGCATTCCGAACGTATGTCGACTCA
Source organism: Hesperophylax consimilis (assembly GCF_061612785.1). NCBI lineage: Eukaryota > Metazoa > Arthropoda > Insecta > Trichoptera > Limnephilidae > Hesperophylax > Hesperophylax consimilis. The sequence goes on along the minus strand of NC_142855.1, from coordinate 14,760,491 downwards.
ATAGAGAGTGATATCAAGCATGATCCCAAGGCATTTTGGGACTACGTAAAATCACTGCGCAAGGATGGTGGTATAACAGACATCATGATGCATGGTGATCGGGAAGTTAGAGGAGCGGATGTAGCCAATGCATTTGCAACTCATTTCCAATCAGTGTACAGTAATGAGCCTCCATTACTAAATCCCATTTCTGCTTCCAAGATGAATGTAAAGGGAGCCCAAAACATTGATATAAGTCATATAGACGAATCAGATGTTAAATCTTCAATAAATAACATGAAACATACACATTCACTTGGGCCAGACTTTCTTCCAGTATTTTTTAAAAGGATGTGTTGAATTTTTAAAAATGCCACTAAGTTTTATATTCAACCTATCTTTAGATACTGGTATATTTCCTGATTCCTGGAAAGTCTCAAAAATTTGTCCTATTTTCAAAAGTGGATCAAAGACATCTGTCGAAAATTTCAGGCCAGTGGCAATACTTTCCGCCCCGGCTAAGTTATTCGAATCGATAATTCATAAACATGTGCTGTTTCAAGTAGAGCCTTTCTTAATATCGGAACAGCATGGGTTTAGAAAAGGTCGATCAACAGATACAAACCTACTGGTACTCACAGATTATGTTTCCAAATCTTTAGATAAGGGCTACCAAGTAGATTGCTCATATAATGATTTTTCGAAGGCATTTGATACCGTAAACCATGACATATTATTAAATAATTTGCTTGAGAGTGGGTCGGTGGTTTGGAGCCCACATCAGGTGAAGTATTCCCTTATGTTGGAGAGAGTGCAGAAGAAATTCCAGAAGAAAAGATTCCTCTACCTGAGGGAGTATGGCTACTACCCGTGGCTCTATCCTACTGACTTTCTCTTGGGCATGCTCGGTATGAACCATCTACGGGTCAGAAGAGATGTGCATATTGTATCACACTTCTTCAAACTGATTCGTGGATGGTTTGAAAATCCGACTATCATGGAGAGTATTAGTCTGTATGTTCCTGATGGTTATCTCCGTCACCGACAGCATAGACTGTTTTATCTCCTGGCCTGCAGGACTAACTTGCCAATGGTCATGCCGGTGGGGAGAGCAGTCTTGCTGTTGAACAGAATTAATTCGGATATCGACATATTTAGCATCGGTGAAGCTGCCTTTAAAAGGCTGCCTTTAAAAGGCAGCTTCACCGATGCTAAATATGTCGATATCCGAATTAATTCTGTTCAACAGCAAGACTGCTCTCCCCACCGGCATGACCATTGGCAAGTTAGTCCTGCAGGCCAGGAGATAAAACAGTCTATGCTGTCGGTGACGGAGATAACCATCAGGAACATACAGACTAATACTCTCCATGATAGTCGGATTTTCAAACCATCCACGAATCAGTTTGAAGAAGTGTGATACAATATGCACATCTCTTCTGACCCGTAGATGGTTCATACCGAGCATGCCCAAGAGAAAGTCAGTAGGATAGAGCCACGGGTAGTAGCCATACTCCCTCAGGTAGAGGAATCTTTTCTTCTGGAATTTCTTCTGCACTCTCTCCAACATAAGGGAATACTTCACCTGATGTGGGCTCCAAACCACCGACCCACTCTCAAGCAAATTATTTAATAATATGTCATGGTTTACGGTATCAAATGCCTTCGAAAAATCATTATATGAGCAATCTACTTGGTAGCCCTTATCTAAAGATTTGGAAACATAATCTGTGAGTACCAGTAGGTTTGTATCTGTTGATCGACCTTTTCTAAACCCATGCTGTTCCGATATTAAGAAAGGCTCTACTTGAAACAGCACATGTTTATGAATTATCGATTCGAATAACTTAGCCGGGGCGGAAAGTATTGCCACTGGCCTGAAATTTTCGACAGATGTCTTTGATCCACTTTTGAAAATAGGACAAATTTTTGAGACTTTCCAGGAATCAGGAAATATACCAGTATCTAAAGATAGGTTGAATATAAAACTTAGTGGCATTTTTAAAAATTCAACACATCCTTTTAAAAAATACTGGAAGAAAGTCTGGCCCAAGTGAATGTGTATGTTTCATGTTATTTATTGAAGATTTAACATCTGATTCGTCTATATGACTTATATCAATGTTTTGGGCTCCCTTTACATTCATCTTGGAAGCAGAAATGGGATTTAGTAATGGAGGCTCATTACTGTACACTGATTGGAAATGAGTTGCAAATGCATTGGCTACATCCGCTCCTCTAACTTCCCGATCACCATGCATCATGATGTCTGTTATACCACCATCCTTGCGCAGTGATTTTACGTAGTCCCAAAATGCCTTGGGATCATGCTTGATATCACTCTCTATTGAGTCGACATACGTTCGGAATGCTCTATGAACATTTCTTCTAACAACTGCTCTGAGGTTACTGAACATTTCATACTCATTTTGGTCACCAGTAGCTTTCCATTTTTTATGGTGAGCATGTTTTATCTCAATGCTTCTGATGGTATCTCTAGTGAACCACTTTGGATATCTACGTCCACCTCTGTTGGGAGGTTTCCTAGGGAAGCAAGCGTCAAATACATTATATATACATGCAGCGGCGTAGCTACATAGGGGCTACGCGGGGCAGTGCCCCGGGGCCCTCAAGCTCAGGGGGCCCTCGAATCCTTACCAGAAATCTCGATCGAACTGAACTTTTGGAAATTTCTCCCATTTTCAAAATAAATATGACAGGTTACAACTTGCTACCCCACTTTAATCATGACAACTCAGTAGAGAGAAATTCAAAAGTTATGCCTAGGGAATTCCCCTTAATTCTTTCTGTAGGTTGGCAGTGTGTCAATTTGACGGATAGTGATATGTGCGTCATTCCCCAACGACACTTGTAGCGTATTAAAATAATGATAAATAGAAGAAACCCAGTGGTGCATTTAAACGCAAACTACGCCAAGAAAGAGAAGCTAGTAAACAAAAATTGCCCAAAATTGACAAGTTTTTTAGTCAGCCTTCTGCAAGTACATCTGGTCAAAATATTTGTATTGATAGTGACTAAAATAATGTGGTAACTGCAGTGTTGGTTGAGAAGCCTACTGAAGAAGATTTGAAAATTATTGCATTTGGAGATACTCCGCCACCGATCATGTGAACGTGGATGATGTTTGCATGACACACATAAGAGCGGAGGGTTTGGAGGAACCACAGACCTCTACATTTTTCGAAAATGTGTACGACAAATCTTTTTATGACTTGGGAACTTCACGAACAAAATATTAAGTGATAACGAAAAACGTCAAATTCTTGATATGGGGCCTTTACAGCCTTCAGGACCTTTTCCAACAGACATCAACCAGAACAATAGGTGTTTTTCAAAATCGTTCTACTTTTCGTGTTCTAAATATGGGCCAGTTAATCGTTTTTGGTTGTGTTCAAAAATATTCATATAGGCCCTTGTTTTTCACTTCAATTTATTAATATTTACCATCTAGTTTTACCTCAACTAACTCAGGCATGGACTGTTCACCAATTATTTAAGGAAATAATGAGTAAATATGGAGTGCTAGAATGCGACCTAACGGAAGTATTTACAGCAATGTTATTATTCTTTACAATTCCTGTCACTTCTGCAGCAGCTGAAAGGTCATTTAGCAAATAAAAATAAATAAAAAATATTTAAGAAATAAGATGGGCCAAACTCGACTCTGACATTTATCGCTAATAGCAATTGAAAACAAAACCGCATCAAGCCTGGATTTAAACGATGTCATTAATACTTTTGCGAAAACTAAAGCTAGGAAAAAATTGTAAATATAATTGTTATTTAGTCAGTTGGTAGGCCCGACCTTTACATAATAAACCCTTGAATCTTCTCTATTTCGTTTTTGTTTTTGTTTTTTTTTTTTTTTTTTTTTTGTTTTTTTTTTGTTTTTTTTTTTTTTTTTTTTTTTTTTAAATTAAAAGAAAGACAAACATTCCCGGGTTACGAATAACCCAACAATGTTTGAAAATCTCCTACTACCACCACAGAAAGCCGAAAATGTTGCTTGTGTTGTGATGGAGGACTTCTTGGCGTTGGGTTTTATTAGCCAAACCTATTTATGTTGTTACTGTTTAATATTTTTATTACCTGCCCTGCAGTCTGCAGTACACAAAAAAGAGCTTCAATAGCTTAGCATTTTTAAAGTGTTTGTATATTTCATATTTTTATTTGATAAAACCTAATCAGTTTACCTAGCAGTGGGGCCCCATTTTTTAATTTGCCCCAGGGCCCTTGGTTACCTAGCTACGCCACTGTATACATGAATAAAAATGGTGTAGCAAATTTATTTTTAAGAAATTTAGTTTTTAAGAAACTTAATTCTAAGTTGTTATTTTAACTACTAATTAATGTTTTTGTTTTCATTTTTATAGATACCTGATGGACTCATAGTTTAGTTTGTTAGTGGTGTTAGTTTTCATGTTTAAGGGCAAACATTTTCGTGGGAAGGGGGGAATTGTCACATAAATATTTTGTAACAAGTGTAGTTCTTGCCTAATTGAGGTTATTTTGTCTATGGTGTTTTTTTGAAGTTTGTCAATATTTTTTAAGGAAGAAGAGAGAGTTTTGTCGATGGTGACTTCCTCCCCGGGCAGCTAGGGCAGCTGCACGGTGATCTTGTCACTCGCCATTTAAGGTGTTTTAATCTGAGTTAATCATGTGAATAGAAGTTATTCTTTTCTTTTAAAAAGGGCACGGGGTGTTTTTCCTATCACGAATAGTTCGTGTTGGTTATTATTTTTTAGTGGTGATTATGGAATCCCGCTTTTTATCCAGTGTTGGCCGGTGGTCATATTTGTAGTACTCGTGTTTCGGATTTGAAACCGCAAATAGTTTGGTCCTAGCTGTGGCTAGAAGTTGATGGCTGAGTATCCCCGCGTCGCGAAGGAACGGATTGCTGTTCCCGAAGTCTGTAAGACGAGTCTGGTTGGTTACCACGTGCTACGGAGTTGAAGATCCTGCAGGCGCACGTTGAAGGAGATGCGTCCTCCCGGGTCCACTAAGTGAAGGATGTCCTGGCTTCCGTCACGGGTCTGTTCCCCGCTACCGGAGACAAGTTTTCGTTCGCCACCCGTTGTTATTCCCTCGATTCTCGGCCACGTAAAGTTAGCTTAGTTTGGTTCAGGAGTCCATCTGATATGTGTCTACTTTTATTCCTACGTTTACATTGGTATCTTTTGTATTCCCTTGTTGTAATTTTGAAGGTTTCAATATAATTTTGATTAAGTATTTACTCTTATTATTTCTGATTTCCCTCCTTACTTGACAGAAAATTAACCCCACAATCATGAGATTGAGATTTTTGCTCTACCGTTTTTGTACCCTCTAATTGATCCTGAAGATCTCACTATTATATTATGTAAACATTGGAATGTTCCTACTTTACATTTACACCGTTACATTTGGCGCCTCAACTTATCATAATTTACATTTACACCGTTACAGCCTCATTAACGGTATCGAATTTAGAAAGTTCATGCCAATCCAATTGGCTCATCATCTGATAAAGTTTGACAAAATCACCCCTAACAAAAATCCATCCCCGCAAAGTGCCGTCTGTAGTTTTAGGTAATTTGGTAGTCTTCGGAGGCTTTTTACAAGAATACCGGAACTCTAATGCGGGGTGATATTTGTCTTCATATACGAGGGGAGAATCGCTATGTATGACATTTAATTCAATGTTACACAAAACGAGATCCAACATCCTTAACTCAGAATTGGGAATACCATTATTCTGGGTGAGCCCAAACACTTCGCATAAAAAATTGAGGTCATTTTCAACATCCTTGCCGCTACGCGCTGAATGGATGTTGAAATCTCCCAAAACAATAATATTCCTTCCTCCAAGAAGATCCACTTTTTCGTGAAACTTATCGAAGAATAGTTGATATGTTTCCAGAGTTGATGCCGGTGGAAAATATATTACACATATAAAAGTAACAAACAAATCGATTGTAATTTTTATCCACAAGTCTTCGATTTCAGCTTCCAGATCAGGCATGTGTTCGGCCTTAAACTTAGTTTTGATAGCCAAAAGGCAGCCTCCGCCTTGTCTGTGGCCACTACCACTATCTCTGTCTTTTCTGTACACTTGAAAACTGTCATCGAATAACTCCTGGTTGCACACACTGGAGTTCAGCCAAGTCTCAGTGAGCCCTATTACATCGTAATTGTTTACTAAAACGTTAGAATAAAATAGAGAACATTTAGTTTTCAGTCCCCTAACGTTTTGGTAAAAGAAATGAAAACTATTGTACTGTCAACTAGGTTTAATATTTGGTAGTCGTGGTGTAATTACCTTATTGACCCATTCTTTTAAGAAAGAATGCTTAGGCCAATGCTTAGACTGCAGTAATTCTGCCACCGCTGACCCAGGTACACCGATTTTAAATGATGCATATTCTCCCCTCGTTTTGATTTTTGTTATCTTAAATGAGGAGATACTGACAGATTTACTTATTGTTTTGAGGTGCGATGTTAAGTCATCTACTGTCGTGTCTGGATGCAAGGGGTAAAGATGGAAGTATTTCACTTCCTCCTGGTCCTTTTGACTACCTCGTACGGTGATGGGACGCCGTTTAAGATTACGATTAATCAAAGTCCAAGGTTGACTTCCTGGAGTTTGACGTAAGGGTAGTGCATCTGCTTTAGTTCCATCGGGCGGGGGCGGTGCATCCACATCAGTTCCGCCGGCCGGTGGCAGCGCATCACTATCAGATGGCGTGGAGGTAGGCGCTGTGGAGGTAGAGGCAACGGGTGTCACATCAGGAGTACTTCGGGATGAAGCATAAGCGGAAGAAGATTGTCCCTTGTCTGAAGCGTTACTCGTTTTTTTCCCTCTTTGGGAGGCTTTTGCAGCCTGCGAGCGGGTTATTATTTTTCCGACGGCCAAACTTGTAGCGTCATCTGAGGTACGTGTTGGCTTAGTAGTCGGGGCGACGTGCGGGGGTAACGGAACGGAGGGACCGGCCCCGGCAGTTGCAGTTGTATTGTCTGCGGTAGTAGCGAGCGGGAGCGGTGAGGTAGCGGTGACGAGGGGCGCGGGTGGGCCGAGTTTGTCGCCTGTAGCAAGAACGGGAATCTTGTGCACACATGTACCTGCAACCGCAGTTTCACTGTTGTACAAACTACCGACAATTACTGGTGACGTTTTTAGAATATTTTTAACAACATTCAACTCACTAGTTAAATTGTCCACTTTAACCGAGAGAACTTCGATGGCTATCGTTAGCAAACGAAGCGCATTTGTTTCCTCGTTAATATCCATTAGGATAAACTTGTAAACTTGTAAATTATTTAATAAATTAAAATTACGGCGCGCGGCGAAAAACACGTACGTCCTGCTGGCGAATTTAGGAGACTCTATCTCTTTTATGTTCAAAAATTTATATTTTTAAACTTATAAACATGAGTTATCGGAAAATCGGTAGAATTTAGGAATGCGGGGGCTCAAAGCACTGTAATCCCGTTTTTAACCGGATTATCCATAATTTAATTAATTTTCAATACTCATTTTTCTCGATGCACTCTATTTTTTAACGATTTAGGGTAGTTTTTAGGAAAAAAGGGTGTTGTTTGAATGGAAAAAATTGGTATTCTTCAAAGGAAACATATTATTGTATGCGGAAAAAAAAATAATGGAATTAAAAAAAAAAAAACTCTTTAACTTCTTCCTCCCGAAGTTTGTGAACTTTTTTCCCCGGACATTCTGTATCATAGATGATATTTATGTCTAATTTAAAAAATGTGACAAACGCACATACACACATCATGTTTTTTTTTTTATATTGTGTGCGAGTAAAAAAAAGCAAATATAGAAACATTGATATATAATTCAAAATAAGATTTTTTTTTAAAATGGCATAAAAAGTATATATCAGTTTGGCCGAAATTGAAATTAACTTAGAAATTTGATCACATAATAGGTCCAACTCCAGTGAGATAGTGGCAATATCAACAACTCTAGCCGCTAGAGGGAGCTGATGTAGCAATTTGACTTTGACACTCCTTTCAATGGCGGCAAATTGAAATCCAATTCCAGAAACTCAGTTACGTAATTCTAAATAAAATATGTATTTAAAAATACATAAAAAAGAATATTAGCCGTGTTTAGTGACTAGATCTGAATAGCCAGGTACTTCCCCACCTTCCTCTTTCCCTTCCCCACTTACCTTCAGCCTAACAACATCCCCCAATTGGGGATGCCATAGTCTCACTGGCTCCAGACGGGAGCAGTTGGGACTCTTGTGAGGTATTCACTATAAAAAAAAAAAAATTAGAGTATTATTATAATAACGCTAGAAAATTTAATCAAAATTAAAATATAATAAGCAGTAATTGTTGATTGAAGTACTTGTACATAGTGCGGCTGACTACATTTGCAGTACAGAGACATTTTGACTACGTGAGGTGTACTGCAATAATATAATGTTATCAAATATTCGTGTTTGACCTACACAATCTATCTGTACATTAATAAAAATGTTCGTTTGTTCAAAAGCTTAAACCTCTGACAGTTCTTCACCAACTTTTGACACAAAATTGCATTCGAATACGCGTGTGTTTTAATAAACCGATATTATATATACAGGGTTTTCCAATAAGAGGTTTTATTTTGAATAGCCCGCTATTTTGGTAGATGTTACTTTTGAAGCTGTTATTTTTTAACATTTGACAAGTAGAAACTACGCCATTAATAAAAATGGAACGATACATGCTTCAACAACGCATTGAAATTATTGAAATTCACTTGAGTGAATCAAATGCAAATCATCTTGATTGATGAGGCCCATTTCCACCTCGGTGGCTTCGTCAACAAACAAAATTGTCGCATCTGGGGCTCGGAAAACCCAAGAATTATTGTCGAAAAGCCTCTCTATCCTCAACGTGTGACTGTTTGGTGCGGTTTATGGTCCGGCGGAGTCATTGGACCTTACTTTTTCGAAAATGAGGCTGGAGCAACAGTTACGGTGAATGGATTGCGCTATCGAGAGATGATTAATGATATTTTATGGCCGGGATTGGATGGTATTGATCTGGACAACGTTTAATTCAACAAGACGGCGCTACGTGCCACACAAGCAACGAGACCATTGATCTTTTACGATTGAATATCAAAATAACACCTCTTATTGGAAAATCCTGTATTACACGACTAAATTTTGAATTAACTCCTTACAATACATTGCACATAAGTAATACAACGCATTACCTAGTAATCTAAAACATTGACAAAAGCTCTTAAAAGCTATTTCCTCATCAGTTTTATTAATGACTGACACATTCTTTCTTTAGAACTCCAAAATAACTTCTACGTTTATTTATTTTAATGTATTTATGTTGTCTTGTCTTTAATCTTATTTTGTCTTTCCCGAAATCAGTTTTGTAAACTCACTGGAAATAATGCAATATACATTTGTTATTATGTTGTAAGGTATTATCTTGTAATAAATAAAGTTTTTCTTCTTACCGAAACTTGGCTTGATCCTGATATTCACACCGAGGAACTTGGATTTTCATCTTACAATACCTACCGCCTTGACAGAAATCCAGCCACTAGTACTAAAACCAGAGGAGGAGTTCTTATATCCGTTACAAAATTACTGCCATCCACTCGATTAATTTGTAAACATCTGGAAGTGGAACAGGTATTCGTTTTACTAAAAACTAAATCAGGCAAAATTCTACTGGGATGTGTCTACATTCCTCCTGGATCCAATATCACAGTCTACAGAAACCACATAGATGACCTCGGAACCTTTAAAAATAAATACCCTGATGCCAAAACAATTTTATTTGGTGACTATAATACCCCTTGCATTGATTGGATGAATAAGGACTCTTATAATAACTTAAGCCTACCAGAAAATGCCCGCGAAATAATAGATATGACGAACTTACTCTCTCTACATCAAGTCAATCAAGTCTACAATACCAATAATCGGCTGCTGGATTTAGTATTCTGCAGTGATACCTCAGTCCATATTGCTAAATCAGTTGACGAGCTTCTCCCCCTAGACTGCCACCACCCCGCCCTAAGCATAACCATCACTACTAATAACTCACCAGATGACACAACTGTTCTTCCTAACCTAACTTATAATTTCTCCAAAGCTGACTATTCTAACATGAATCAATATCTTGCAAATGAAGACTGGTCATTTCTTCACCATAATAATACTATTAACTATAATCTTGAATTATTTTACAAAATTATTAATAAGGCCATTGGAAGCTTTGTACCACTTTCACACTTCAAGGAAGCGAAGTTCCCAAAATGGTTCAGTGGCGAGCTAATTAACCCAGTTATCTGTAAAAAAATTGAACACTGTGGTGTATGTGTGTAAGGGGGACAGCATGAGAGCGAGACAGCGAGTACGAGACGTATATAAGAGATCGTATGAGTGGGAATGAGCCTCTCAGTCCAGAACCGTGATAGTCTTCTTTCAAATAAATATTATAATACAAGCATTGTTATTATTGAGTATGTAGAGTTAACATACGTTACAGTGGCGCAGCACGGTAGTTCGTAAATTATTAAAAGTTTACGGAGAATCAGATGATTCAAGAAGATTATTCGAATTTTTGGTGATCACAGTATAGTCTGGCGCTTTTGGGCGTTGGAAATAACTTTAAAGAATCGAACTCTCTTATCGACTACAAGATATTTCACAACTATAGAACTCAATGTAAAATCTATCAAGGAATTCATATTTCAATTATATAAATGGAATCGAAAACTCTTTACCTTCTAATAAACAAAACTTTTTCACTCACGTTAACTCTCTTAGAAAAAACAAACAAGGTTTACCCCTTTCAATGCACTTCAAAGAAAAGAGTAGTACTGACATGAATGTAAAAGTTAACTATTTTGCTGATTATTTTAAAAGCGTCTATGACGAAGATATCCCAGACAATTATATACCACCTTCGTTGCTTAACGAGAGCATACATATCCCTGCCATTCACATCAACATAAACGACGTTATAAGTAAAATCAAATCCTTAGACAAAAACAAAAAGGCTGGACCTGATAATGTACATCCCAATATCCTGATAAATTGTATTACTTCACTGGCTGAGCCGATTTTTCTATTGTTTAATCAATCCCTTGACACAGGGTGCTTCCCTGATATTTGGAAACGTTGTTATCTAACTCCTATATTTAAAAAGGGTAATAAAAGTGATGTTACTAACTATAGACCAATATGTAAGCTATCTGTAATTCCTAAACTTTTTGAAAAACTATTACTTGATAAAATTTCACCATGTATTAACCATCTCATTGTTCCGAATCAACACGGATTTTTGTCGGGTAGATCAACTCTGACAAATCTCTCGTTATATGAAAACTATATATCAAACGCATTAGCTAACAGAACTCAAGTCGATTCCATATATACGGACTTTATCAAGGCCTTTGACAAAGTATGCCATAAAATTCTCCTGATCAAACTACGTAAGCTCGGTATTGCCGGAAAACTTTTAAAATGGTTTGCTAGCTATCTAACTGATAGAATTTTACTTGTAAAAATCAATTTGTTCATTTCCAATCAATTTATAGCTACCAGTGGGGTACCACAGGGGTCTCATTTAGGCCCAATATTATTTTTACTGTTCATAAATGATATTGTAAATATATTTGATGAAGATATTAATACGTTACTTTTCGCAGATGATTTAAAAATATTTAAAACAATCAAAAGCGCTGAAGATTGTATCTGTCTACAAAATAATTTGAACAGGTTAATTAATTGGTGTTCTCTTAACAAACTTCATCTGAACATAAATAAATGTTATTCAATTAAATTTTACAGAATAAATCAACCAATTATTCATTCATATAAACTCAATAACTCAATCCTTACCTCTGTCGAAGAAATTAATGACCTGGGGATAACTTTCGACTCTAAATTAAACTTTATATCGCATATAAATAATATTAATAATAAAGGAATGAAAATGCTAGGCTTCATTCTTCGAAATTCTAAAGGTTTCAAGAATATTTCAACATTAAAATTTTTGTATACATCCCTGGTTCGTAGTCAAGTCGAATATAACTCCTCGATCTGGTCCCCCCACTACAAATTACATTCAGATTCAATCGAAAAAATTCAACATAAATTCCTAAGACACATTAATTTTAAACTTGGTATTCCCATTGAAAATATAAATTATAATTACTTGATGAAAAATCTAAATTTATAAAAACTCTCAGATCGAAGAATTATATCCGACTTAATATTTATGTTCAAAATTGTAAATGGTAGTATAGACAGTCCTGATTTAATTAACCTCATTGAATTTCATATACCCACGAGAGCTACTCGTTCTAAAATTTTGTTTAAATGCAACAATATCAGGACTGAGTATTCCAAACACTCGCTTGTACCTAGGTTGCATGAAGTTAGTAATAGATACGCAGATGTGGTAGATCTATTAACTGCACGCAAGGTAGGTACAAGAGGGCTATGCTATCAAATCTTTTCAATCAATATTAATTTAATCTAATTCTACCTTATTTGCACTATAGAAACTTATGTACTTGTATCTCTTGTTTACTTACTTTCTCTCTAATGTCATTTCACAATCAAATGCCACATGTATTTGTAATTATTTTTTTTTTAAATATTTCTACGATTTTACCTGTGACATGTTATCATTGTTTATGGTATATTTATACCGTTGATATTAAATAAATAAATAAATATAGATGTCACATGTGACAGGTAAAAGCAAGTTTTTTTTTAAACAGCGCCATAAGTTAGACATTGTTTCTCTATCTGCTCAAACTGAGGCACAACAACGCGTAGTGGGATACAGGAGTTAAAAATAATACCGCTGTTTTTTTTTAAAATTAGTTCCTCGTTTACCATTTTATCTTTAGGGCTGCTGTTTCATGGTTAAGAAAAGGAAAAAAGGGAGTTCAGGGAAGGAATTAGAATTAGAAGTTCTGAAAAGGAAAAAGGTATGAGGCGTGGAAAGGAATCTAGGGGACAGTGTGTCCAGGAGTGACGGACGTTCGAATCCATCCCTCTTGCAAGGCGAAGGGCCCTGCAAGAGAGGTCACAGTGTCTTCAAAGTGTCTACAGGTGAAGTGTTTCAATCGTCCTCTTCCGATCCGACCCGCCACGAAGCTGAAAGGCAGGCGCATCCACATACAAGACCCGGGCAAATTTCACCCCTGCATCACGCCGTAGCTTGTCACTTGGGGTATACATACCCGTCCCCCAAAATATCCGGGAATCTTCTTCATTCATAATAAACTAACAATACTTTCTGCATTCATTGCCTACGTCCACACGACGGCCGCACAACGCGCTGAGTCACTCTCAACTAGTAAGTAAGCTTTCAGATTGGTGAATTGATTTTCCTACGGATACGTCGTCTGGTCTTTGATTTATGTTTCTAATTATTTGCCTTATGAAATAATGTTGATGTGAAACTATTGCATGGAACGACGCGTCATTCGGCCATCCTCGTGACGCATCGGATCTTTCTGCATGACCGCCAAAACTCTGTGTGGTATATTTGCTTCTATTCTCAACGGAAATGGATCTATAATACAAATATTCAATTTGTCGTGTATTTCTTTGTGTTTATTTCGATGATATTAAAATATTAGTTTTTTATCACATTATAAAGACTTGTTTACTTTCATTTTCATTTCCTCCAATAAAAATCAATTTATATAAATATCATATCTGCCCGGCGTCCCAGCCGGCTATTTGTTAAAATTATTAAAAATACCCAATTTCTACCGATTTATAAAAATGTTCTCCAAAAAAATTAAATGTTATTTACATTTGTTATGCCGAAACGTTAACTATATGAAATTCCCTCAATAGAAAAAAATCGCAAAGTAGGTTCCGACAATTATTAAAAACACGTTTTATGAAAATAACATAGGATTATGACAGTAAGTAAGAACCTGTCAAATCTGTGATTTGTCTTGTCTATTGTTTATGCTCTGGCAACAAGGAACTCTAACAGGAAGTGACAAAAAATTCAAGATGGCATCACTTCCCGGCCGGACAGAGTAGAGTGAGCGCGTCCGGTCGGGGGTCAATTATTATTTCTGGAGGTCTGAGGATCTGATCGAAAGATTTTTCATGGATTTATGATTAATACCGAAATGTTCAGTTTGTGCTTCAAGTTTAGAAGTCTAATAATATTTCCCGCGTGTGGAATTCGCCACGGGTGGCGTGCATAATGAAAACGTATTTTTCCACGTGCGGCCGTGGAAGTAATCAGAGTTTATCCAAGTGATCGGTGGTTATTTCTGCCGATAGACTGTGTTCGCCGTGAGCATTTTGATTCAGAGCATTTTTAAGTCCCACCTTGCCTCATGGAAGGGCAACTTACGGGTTAACCGTGGAACCGGCACATGGCTGGACCTCACTGGGCCGTTGGCCAGACACATCCTGAAGCAGTCGTCTACTCCTCTGGCTGGACCTCACTGGGCCGTTGGCCAGCCACATCCTGATGCTGTCGTCTACTCCTCGTGGCTGGTACTCACTGGGCCGATACCAGTCCCATCTGAAGCCGTCGTCCTCTACCTACTTGGCTGATTCATCTAGTCCGCCATTCGCGGCACTCAGCGTCCGTTCCTCATAACTATATACGTTCATATTATTTTAGGCAGGGTAGATAGATTCTACGTTCTGGTCGATGGGGGTAAGTTTTCACCTTTATGTATATATATATATATATCTCTGTGAAATTTATCAAAATATAACTTGTTACGGTCAGTCCAAAGTTTAACAAGAATACTTTCATTTTATAACCTTGCAACTTCCTTTCAAACATCATGTAGATGGGATATAATTTCCCCGCCCTGAATGGAGAATTATGCTCTACCGTCGGTTGGTTGATTTTGGCGCGTTTGGTCTATTGAAGACCAACAAAGTCAAACTTGGCCACCCACTTTTCAATCCTCATAACAGTCAATAATGTACCTGAAAACCTAACACTTAACCCAGCCTATTATCACAACATTGGGCTTTGTAAGTATCATAACACACGTTTTTTTCTGTTATTTAATATGTTACAGGCATGAAATTCACTGTGTATCTTTAAATGCAACTAAAGAATTTGACGAGAGATTTTTGCTCTATTTCAAACGAGTCGTGTTTTATTAAATATTTTCACCATTTTGGTTTAATTATTATCTTTTTTTAATATTAGCACGCTCCCTCTAACATTCGTATTTACACATCTCCCTTTCAAACCATCATTGAACGCTGACTACGGGGCTATGTTGACAAAATGGCTCGTCCTTTGATGGGAATGCCCGAATACAAACCAGACAAAACTATAAATTAAACCTCTTTCAATGCAACACTAACTCAAAACAAAACACGTTCATTCTGCGGGATTCACAAATTGTTAACACTTCGTACAGTGAATTCTATGTATTCAACTCAGTACCTCACAACTTCAATCCTAAAATTAATATTAAAACCATTGTCAACGTCATCAAGTACTAATGGATGGTAAAAACTTGGCAAAGATTGATAACATGAAATACTTGGGAATAATTGCATACTCAAAAGATATCTCTTAAAGAAAATGTCGATTGTGTTAACAAAAAATGTCCAAGAAGGTATCTTCCATTGGAAGAGTTAGGAAAAACTTCGACTAAAAAACAAATTAACTAATTTATAAAACAATTGTTCCACCACACATAGACTACTGTTATTGGTATTTTCATCAGGTAGCTTAAAAATACTCCAAATAATCCAGAATAGAGCCATGAGACTAATTTTGAAGTGAAATAAATATAAATCAATACAGAAAATGCTTAATGAATTAAATATAATGAGTGTTAAACAAATAATTGGATATAATGAATATCAATAATTAGATCTCTCAGATCTATCCTTAACGTAAAAACATTAAAATGTGTCTACTTTGCACTTTTACAAGCAATTGCTGCATATGGGATTTGGGAGATGGGGAGGTTGTGCATTTTTAATTCTCCGTCTCTTGATTTTAACTCATAATTGCTAAGAATAATATTCAAATGTCACCCGTCACACCCATCAGAGCCACTTTAAAAATATATAATCTTAGATATTCGTCAATTATACATTAAGACTATTCTTATATACATATGGAAAAAAAATATCATAAAAAAAACACAACAAAATATTCATACGCGTTACTCGTCACAAATAAAATGTGTAATTCCTCCAACAAAAACAGCATTTGCCCAGCGACAATTTTCCTATATTGCTCCCAAAATATTCAATTAACTCAATATAGATACCAGAAAATCGGAAACTGAACATTTTTATATAAAAAATATTGCAAATTGGCTATTGGTAAAGGGAAGGAACTATTGCAAAGAATGTCTCGTGTCAATTAAATTAACTGCTCTTTTATTCCATTCTATTAATATGTTTTTTTCTTATTTTTATTTTTATATCTTTTTTCTCTCTCTCATTTCTGTATATCCTAACATCTTAACATTGTAATCTAAAGAAATATGGCTACCATAATACGGGCATGTGCCTAGTGTGGTGGCTGTAGAAAACAAAAAACTGTAATCATTTAAATTTTGATGAATTAAGATACACCAAAAAAATGAGTCACAAAGAACTTTAAACAATTTACCACCAACTTACGTTAGAGACAAACATGACTTCTACACACACCATACAATAAAGACTTCAACAAACACCATACAATTACGGGGGGGGATAATTTTATTGTGGTAAAGGGAGCTATTCTTTCAATACGGTTAAGAAAAACTGATCCAGCACAATTTGAAGAATGTCTAGATTAGTCAACCAACCTGTACGTAGCCCGGAGTGAAAGAGGTCGAAAAAAAATTTTCTTCGAATTTCAAAAACCCTATATCATTTAATGTTGCTGTAGATAAATAGCTGTTGAAAAATATTTTTTAATTTTTTTTGACATATGATCTTCAGGTGGCGCAGAAGACCTGAAATTTTGAAAAAATGATCGATTCTAGAAATTTTTTAAAAATTTAAAACAAAATTATTATCATATTTAACTTTATTATTTGCATTAACATATAAGGAACATTAAGAATATATATTTTTTTTAATCATTTCAGACTTCAGTCGTGTCATATGCGTATGGGGTAGCTCCCTGAATTCCAGAGGAAAAGTGTAATTTTGTTTCGAATTTCGGCATTTCTTTTCTCGATTTTATTGTTGCTCGAATATATCCATCGCGTGCTGTACTTCCGCAAACAGCCAAGCTAGCTTCAGTGACCAGCTTCACACATCTCTCCACAGCCTGTTTTGGAGGTTTTGTTTTTATGGTGAACCATATTGGCGCATACACTTTTATCACAAACGTAGCAATCTCAACCAGACTATGAGTTGGAAACTTTGTTGCTAAATACAGTCTCAATATTCCATTTGCACAGGTTAGCCAACGAGAGTGTGCCAGCTTTTCTGGTTGCTTATTAGCCAAATCAGTTTTTACGCTGCCTTGTGTTACAGCTTGACAAATTTCATACAGATATTTTAGATCATTGCTTAGAATTTTCACGTCGATATCGGGTAAGACTGTCGCAATTTTATCAAATTTTACCACAGGGAGGTCTTCACAGTGCTGTAACATCTTGCCAATGACTCCTGCGAACGTATTGGGACCTGAAGTACCGCCATCCAAAGTATTAAAAAGATGACGCAGTGGTAATTCGTTGGCATGCAAAAAACATATAAACCAGTGTAATGGTCTATTTAAATGTCTTTCAATCAATGCGATTGCTCCATTCTTGAAGCCCGTGTTTACAGCCGTTCCATCGCATCTAATGGCTACAATGGTTGATAAATCTCCGAAGTGCAAATTTAAAAATTCTACAATTGAATCCTTGATAGAATTAGCGGTTCCAGAAGGAGGTGCGACGTGGCCAATGTACTGAGAATCTGGCTCGGAGAGCAAAACAATATGTTCTTCAGTAATGGCTCTCCTGTGGTACTTGTTATCATGTTTTTCCTGCACAATGGTCTTGTCTTTCCGACCATCAAAATATAACCCACTTGTTTTACCGTCAGAACTCCCGAAGCTCGAAATCTGCCTTCTTTGCAACTCTTCTCGAACTTTTCGGCGCTCGCGTCGTAATTTACTTCTATCTATTACTTTTGAGAAATCTTGTTTAGAAATAAAACCAATATCTTGAAGAACTGCACTGGCGATGGTTGATGCTGATCTGTCGGAGACACCAGTCCTGTCACAGGCTGTGGCAAGATTTTTCAATCAATGCCTCATCTGATTTGTTTGTGATTTTGATGTGGATGGCGTGGAGTATGCCGGAAAAAGTGTATAAAAGTCTGGATCTTGATTGCTGTCTGATAATCTTACACTATCATCCGAGGTCTCTGAAGTCTCTGGTGAGGGGCTCAGAGGTTTCTCAACAGTCTGTTTTTGAAGGAATTTATTTTGCCTCATCAGTCGTAATTGCCTACGCTCCAAAGCCTTGGTTGCCACTATATCTTTTGAGCCGATATACATTTTGCGGCTACTTCTCTGATCTTGCAGGAATTCTAGCTCTTTCTTGGGTATTTTCACTAAACATTTACAAAAATCGACACAAATGCACTTGCAAACAGCAATATCAAAGAGTTTTTTTGTTGCATCTTCATAAAATTCAGTTTTCTTTTTAGGTACTCGACATTTCTTTAAGCATTTGTACTTGTGATAGTTTAGTTACAATTTGACGTTCAGTTACAATAGGAATAGACGCTTTATTCCACAACGTAATTAGATCAATTGCAATTATTTCACATATATCTTTCACAGAAGGATCTTTTCCATTTGATAACCACTGCAAGTCATTTCTAATCCACAAATAATACTTCATTACATCCGAATAAGTTGGCAACACATTGTCTTTTAATTTTTCTGGGCCACCAAACATAGAACACATAGAAATTTTTCTTGTTTTAGGCATATTACAAAGAAATCACAATCAAGTTTTCGCAGCTGTTCCAACGAACGTGCACTCCGCGCTAATGTCTGTTAATTACTGATTGACTGCAACTGTTGTTACGCAAAATAGTGTGAAAAGGTGGGGGGAAGATTGGTAAGTTAGATGGCTAAAACTAAAATACATTTTGTGACGTTTAAGCTGGATTAGATGATGTGCTTGTTTACTAACAAAATCTGAAAAAACACAATTTTTTGTAGAACTTTAGGGTCAGTGCGCCACCTGAAGATGAAGTTGGAATTTGATGATATTTTGTGTACTTTATAGGGTACTACCAAGGCACCCATTGGTAGTATAGGAAACACGAAATTTGAAAAAAAGTTTTTTCACTCCGCCCTAACTGTACAGAGTATTTTGAAAAGCAAATTGATGGATTCCACAATTACAAGAACGGGATCGTTCGTAGCAACACACTAGAAGTCTGACGATTGATTTCGGTGCCAACCTGAATCCGACAGCACACCATCGAAGTATTCAATCGCCCTGCGAACTTAACTTAATTGCGTATGTTAATATAAAGTCCATCAGTAATAAAGTTAAACTCTCTCTAACTTGACTTAATCACAGCCTATATTTTAAGAACCATTATGGTACTCTAATTTACATAAAATCTGAATATTTTATAGTTTGAGAACAAATGGGCTTTTCATTCGTGAGTTCATGTTCCTACAGATTATAATGCTCTAATTTTATACACCACAAATTACATATGACAATAACAGGAAGAATATTATTTGGAAATATCTATAGCTTACAATACGTACTTGCAAATGTATAAGATATTAAATATTCGCACAGCATTTTCAAACATAGGCACAGTAATTGATGAAGGGCGTCTTTGCGAACATATAAAAATAAGGATATCGTGTGTACAAAAATAAGACATTGCTTTCGAACATGTTCTATACCTAAAATAAAGGTAACAGTGTTGTGAAAAAATTAAGGATATTTTCATAAAACACTTCACATGCGACCAATAATTCATTAATCCAGGCCGAACACAACCAAATAAAGCACACCATATGCAAATACACACAGAATAAAGTAAAGGTATAAAATCGATACAAACTATCGATACTCCATATCAACATAAAATCAATGAACATTTCCGTGCAACCGGATTTACGACAATATCGGACCCGTTGTGACGAAAATACAGGTGCAAATCATGTTCCGCCAGGATCCTACATTACAGGACCGTGTGATGTCACCAAAGACCATATTACGTCTTGCGAGATATAAATCCTTCTTCCAAAAGGATTAAGGAAGATTATGAAGGTAAACATCTGTTCTATGTTACTTGAAAATATTCGAAAATGTCTTCATCCATTATGCAGATCTTTTAATTCCTTTCCTCGATCTAAAAGATAATTTTTTTTCAGATTCAAGTGTTCCTGTAGGACCCAGCGGTAGTAATTCAGTCGCCACACGAAAAAACGATGCTCCCTTGTGTAAGAATATTTATAGTTTCTTGTTTGATAATCATTATTTTTTAATTTGTTTTGAATAATTTTGGCTTGAAATATTTAGTGAAATATTGTAAATCATCTTGCATTGGTGATCCATATGATCCCATGAATTCTTAAATTGTATCGGTTGAATACAGTGTTACATTACAGAGAGACTACCTTAATTACCTGACTAAAAACTTTTCTATCAATGCTCTGGAAATTCATTATGTTGTTGAGTATAATTGTGAAAAATTAAATCTTGTCCGCTTAACGAAACTATTGCCAAATATGTGTGTTTTCATTAGATTAATTGTAGGACACAAAACAAAAATTGGTAGATGCAGTTATTAAATTCACTGTGCCCGTCATCAGTAATTCTTGGTGTGTAGATATCAATAAAAATATGTGGCAAAAACACAAGACCGTATAATGGACCGGACTCAATGAGGATAATGGCCATTCTACGTCATTTAAAATACCCTAAATATAGAAAGAAATGGCTGTCTTAATTATTTTGTTTGTCATAATTATAATAGTCTGCAAGTGTCTATAAGTGTCTGCTCAGAAAATTCTCATTTCTGAGCATATACTGCCTCCTGTTTTATATTATGTTTTAGTTTTAATATTCGTGATTTGTCCTGTCCTGCTGTTATTGTTATTCTAAGTTTTGTCGTCACTTTGTATAAACAGTGTATTTAATGTTATAAGTTAAATGGCTCTCTGAGTGATTCGCAGACCACAAATTTTGGCATCCCGCAGGGAACTGTTCTAGGTCCAATTCTTTTCATCATTTATATCAACGATATTTTTAAACTCTCAATTATGTCTAAGCTTATTTCATACGCTGACGACACAGCAATTTTAACTGAGGGATTAACTTGGAATGAAACCCAAAAAACAGCAGAGTTAGACATAAACATACTAAAAAAATGGTTCGATAAAAATTTTTAACACTTAATACTGAAAAAACTTTTATAATACCTTTCACCATTAATAAAAATTCATTCCCTGATAATTTAAAGATAAGTATACACTCATATAATTTTAATAGAATTTCAAATTTATGTAAACCTGACTGCTCCGTACTTACTGTTAAAACTAATGTAAAATATCTAGGTGTAATTATAGATAGTAACATAAAGTGG
Organism: Hesperophylax consimilis; assembly: GCF_061612785.1. Lineage (NCBI taxonomy): Eukaryota > Metazoa > Arthropoda > Insecta > Trichoptera > Limnephilidae > Hesperophylax > Hesperophylax consimilis. The sequence continues at coordinate 14,738,928 of NC_142855.1, read as the reverse complement.
AAATTACAAATCAATGCAATAGTAGAAAGGTTAAGAAAATTATTGTACATTTTTCTTAGAATACGAAACATACTAAATTTTAAATTATTAAGAACCATCTATTTTTCACTAATTCAATCTATATTACAATATGGAATTGTTGGTTGGGGTGGAGCATTCAAAGCTTCTCTCTTACCTTCAGAAATCATCCAAAGAATATTAATAAAAATAATTTTGAAAAAACCGTATGATTACCCCACAATTAGATTATTTCAAGAATTTAAAGTCCCTTCACTTCATAATATTTATAAAAAATAACTCTTTTTCAAATACATAAAGATTGTTTCAACAATGACAACTTAATAACTTTTTCGAACAGCAATAGACAAAGTATTCTTGGCTCTATAACTATCCCGCGCTGTAACACCTCCACAGCCCAACAATTTTATAAATATTTTGGTGTCAAATGGTTTAACCAATTACCTCTTAACTTAAGATTGAAAACGAATTATAAAAAATTCAAAAGCTCAATAAAAACAGTATATCAATAACATATTAAAATCGTTTATACTTAAAAATATAATATTAACGATTATACTTCGGTGGCTAGGTCATGTGGAGAGAATGACCGAGCATCAAGAACCAAAGTCCCTGCTGAGCTCAAGACCGATAGGCAGAAGGAGCCTGGGAAGGCCAAGGTTAAGATGGAGCGACAACGTCCTCAAAGATTTGTCTGCCTTGGAGCTTCGAAACTGGAGAGAGCTGGCGCGGGACCGAGATGAGTGGGGGAAGACTCTTGAGGAGGCCAAGACCCACCAGGGGTTGTAGAGCCAAAAGTGATGATGATGATGATGATGATGATACTTAAAAATACAATATAATCTCTCAATTATTATTATATTGAAATCCTTTTCCCTTATTTCTTGTTCTTATCTATTTCTTTCTGTTAAATCCTTTTCTCTTTCTATTTGATATAATTTTGTTATATGTAGGTATATACTGAATGTAAAAAATAAAAATTAATATTTTCATGATCTTTACACTCTCTGAAAAAATATGTTAAATTATTATTTACACGCGTTTCTCCGCCTTTTTAACACGAGAATTTGCTCTAAAAAAAGGTGTATCACGATGTACTGTAATGTATTAAAAAGAAAACAAACTTAATGTAATGTAATAACATGTAATTGTAAATTTAATATTAAATAAATATAAAAAAATATTAGATCTATATTTGGGTAAGGCACACTGTAGGAATAATTTTAAGAACCACTAATACTGAATTACCATTTTTTTAAAGTTTATTATACGAGTAGTTAAGCACACTTGAAGTGAAATGACACTAAACTGCGCTATATAAATGCCATGTTATTATTATTATTATTATATTGTTTTTTATTTTAATTGATTACTCAACGTCCTAATGAATGTCTTTCAACGCCTTCTTTAAAATGTATTTTGTTCTTCAATATTATTGTATTTCTTGTTCTGTGTTCTATATTGTCTTGGCACATATTTGAAATATGTTTTGTGCTTATATATCCCAGCATTTCCTGTTTCTGTGATATCCACATTATTTTTGGATTAACTTATTGACTAAAGCCTCAAATTGAAATATTTAATCAATTAGAACAATATTAGCGACTCGAATGAATATTTAAACCAGAAATAGATTCAGTCGCAGACTTGGTTTACATTTAAATGTGTTTTGTGCTTATAAATTTATTTGTGTTTCTTCGTTCTGTCATATTAGTGAAATAAAATAAAAATACTTCACATGTAACAAAGTTTTTCATTTTTCTGATAAACAGAGAAATGTTAATATTCAACACTGTCGTAGAAAAGCACAATCATTGTTTGTAAATGTTTTTCCTTTTAAAGTAAAGGAATCCAAATTTCAAGTAATTTGAAGCTATTTTTACGACGGCCTCGGGACGACAGATTTTCAACTTACAAAGCGCCGTCCTGAGAAAATGTGCCGTAAGGAAAGATACCTCATAGCTCATTTTTGCAGGACCCCACATTGTGAGTTGGAACCTTGTCGTCTTGAGAGAATTTGTTAACATTTCTAACATTTATTTTGGGTTTTTTTTACGGTCTATGGCCGCGCCTTTTTTTTATTGTTTCGGCTACCTTGTCTATGAAATCAAAGGCTGTAATGATGTCATCGGTTAAAAAATAGTGGACAAAATTTTCCCCTACAAAAGCTCGGAGTTATTAATCTAGTGATTGGTTTATTTATAACTCTGCGCAATTGACGGCCTCCGAGGGGTAAGACTCTCGACTAGCAGGCTGGAGATCGCGGGTTCATTTTTTTATTTTATTTTATATTATAGAAACAAACAGTACATGATTTACAGAGATGAAACAATATACAGGAATAAGATAGGTACGTTTTTAGATTCTCACGGCCAAAAGCATTTTTGTTGTTTGTTTTTGGGGTGTTATGCCGTGTTGCGCTAACTCCTTCTTTAGCCGACGTTTCGGACAGCGTTGCAGTGTCCATCATCAGGGCAGATCCGGTAGATCCGAAGATGTGACACATCTTCATGTTGTGTACCTATGATATGTTTCCTTGTAATGTCTGCTAAGTGGTATGTTTATTCCTTAATTACCAGGTTACTTGTGTAGTTTATAGGTGTGTGTGTGAAGTGTGAAATATATGTGTGAGTGTTTGTGTGTGTGTCTCTGTATGTATGCGCATTGAATAGTTTAAATTATTGACATGATGCCACGTTTGAATTTGGGCAGTGAATCCGAAAAAATGTCAATTTTAGAGTTAAGACAAATATTATTTGGAGTATGAAGAGCTCGGTTAATTGTCGAATTAGATCCTGCATTTGTTTTATAATTTAGCGTGTGGAATAGCACTGTATGTCGTGTACGTCTCAAAGGTATGTTAAAGTTAATAAGGGACAGAAGTTCAGTACAGTCAATCTCATTGCTTAAAATTCTGTGTTTATATATTGAGTCAGCTACTGCTCGTCTTCGCTGCAAAGTTTCAAATGTACACTCAAAATTATTGTTGAATCTGTAGGTAATATATTTTATAAATTTGTTTTGGATTCGTTCTATACTATCTATGTAAAGTTTATATTGTGGATTCCAAATAGGCGATGCATATTCCAGTGTACTTCTGACTAATGCGAAATATAACATTACAATTGTACGCGGATTACTGAATATTTTACTTACACGTAGCATGAAACCAAGCATTTTATACGACCTATTAACGATTGAGTCAATGTGCTTATTAAATATAAGTTTGCTATCGAGGTAAACGCCGAGGTCTTTACATTCCGTTTTAGAGATGACAGGTTCATTGTTGAGTGAATATGAGTACTTAATTACGAGTTTATTTCTGGTGAATGTCATAGTGTGACATTTAGAAACGTTTATATCTAGACAGTTAACTTTACAATACTTGCAAAGCCTATCTAGGTCACTCTCTAACGCTTCGCATTCAGAAAGAGAACGAATAACTTTTAATATTTTCATGTCATCGGCATAAAGTTCATGTTTGGATTTTGAAAACATGATCCAATGTCATTTATCTAAATGTTGAACATTAGCGGACCTAGGTGGGACCCTTGGGGGACACCAGATTTTACCTCGATAGATTTTGAGAAGACACCGTTGATTATGATTACTTGATTACGGTTAATAATGTAAGACTTGATCCATCTAAATAGGTCACCGTGTATACCAAATAAGACAAGCTTTTTCAAAAGAATTGAGTGTATTACGCGATCAAAAGCCTTAGAGAAGTCTGTATACATAGTATCAACCTGCTCTTTGTCATCCATCTTGCTATGCAAGAAGTTAATGAATAGGGCCAGGTTGGATGTCGTAGACTGACCTCTCATGAATCCGTGCTGATTCGGTGTAATTATTGTGGAAATAGCCGAGTATAATTGATCAAAGACAATTTTTTCTGGAACTTTGCTTAAAATAGGAAGTTGGGAAATTGGACGGTAGTTTTTAACGTCATGCTTATCACCGGTTTTATAGATGGGTGTGATAACGGCTGATTTCCACTTGAGGGGAAAAGTTCCTTCTGTCAATGATTTTTTATAGATGGCGCAAACCGGAAGACAGATATACTTACTACAGTTGCGTATAAAAACTCCGGGTAGCCTATCAATTCCTGGTCCTTTTTTAATATCTATGTTTGAAAGGTATTTCAAGGTGATTTCTTCGTTTATTTTAATTGAGGATATTAATGTGTTGTTCAGAGGATCTTCCTTATTATTAACATTGAGTGTTGGAAATTCATTTCTAAAGACCGTTGAGAAGTAATCAGCGAACAAGTCTGTAACTTCTTTGCTATCGTGTGCCGTTGTCGAATGATAGGTCATATGTTCTGGTATAGTGGGAGATTTTCTTTGCGTCTTAACATAATTCCATATTTTTTTAACATTATTTTGTATATCTGATTCCAATCGAACAATGTAGGCGTTATGAGTGTGACTAGAAATTTTCTTTTGTCTTTTGCGAAGTATTGAGAAAGATAGGTAATCTAGAGGATTCTTGTACCGTTTCCAGGAACGAAAAAACTATAATTTTTCTTTAGTTATGTTAATTAAAGCCGCCGAATACAATGTTGGGAATTTGATTGATTTGGTTACTTTCTTTGGAACCAGATCATCTATCAGGGCATCGATAATACCATAAAAATAATGTACTGCAGCATCTACGTCCTGTGCATTAACGACAGAGGACCAATTACTGTTTCTGAGAGCATCATTAACTACCTCGTAGTTAACTTTATTGAACATTTTGACTATCTGGGGTTTTAGGGTGGTAGCAGGGAGATGAATATTTAGTTAAACTATAATAGATTTATGATGTGCATCTTCGATTACTAGTGGCGAGTCAGCCGCGGAGACAATGACTGCAGTGTTACAAAGCACGAGATCTAAAATTCGTCCGTGAGTATTATAAATTTCGTTATTCCGTGTTAAATTGGAAAACGAAAGGCAGCTAAGGAGGGTAGAGGCACAGATGTCAATACTATGTGGCTGATACGTAGAGTTCCAGCTCACATTTGGCATATTATAATCGCCTATTACTAGAAAAATGTAATTTGGAAATTCAGTAGTTAAGTCAGATATGGTAGTTGTATGACTATTGATAATAGAGAAACGCTGTGCATTAGACAACTAAGGACTAACTCCTGGTAAGTATGAGCAACAAATATGAATATTTGAAATGCAATGTTTTGAATGTCTTAGTAATAGTGAGATCCATATATCCTCGGCTTCTGATGTCCACGACTTTTGAGATCGAACTTTAAAGTCTTTTTTTATACCTATAACAACGCCACCCCCTTTAGTTTTACCCGTTCGATTAGTATCTCTGTCATTTCTATATACGTTATACCGGCAATCAAACAGCTCATCATCGGATATGCTGTCAACTAACCACGTCTCGCTAATTAATATTATGTCGAATTCGTTGATCAGGACGTTTTGATAGAATTCTTTCGTCTTGGATCGGAGGCCACGTGCGTTTTGATAAAAAATATGATGTTGTTAGGCATCATGTAAAAGAAAAACTACTATCCAATTTTAATTCCAAGTAAATAGAATAATATGTAAAAAAAAACCGTATTATTATGTTCACTCAGCAGCCAAAAACTATATATCGATATAAACTTTTATTTATTTATTCATTTATTGATTTATTTATTTATTTATCAAAAGAAAGTACATATTACATATTGGATGCTTTGCCTGTCCAACTAGGAAAGTTTCCCGTTCTAGGACAGACAAATTGACATGTTTAGTTCATATTATTACTGAAATGTACATAATTACATAACAAAAACCAAAAAAAGTTTCATTTTTCTCTGAAATTAAGTTGTGTAATAAAGAAAATGTATATAATAAATATAAGTACACATACATTGTTTTGTGAGAAGTAGAAAAAATTAATCTGGTAGCATATATTATAATCGGATTTACCGATTTAACCTGGTAACATAAAATATTAAAATTTACAGAGTATGAGGTAAGCGTTGTAACTAGAATGTGTAATAAATTATGTGCATGATTGTTTTCACTGAATTAAAACATGAATTCAGAACAAATTATATTATACGGCAATACGAATATATACCGCGCTCATTTCTTGAACTACTGCTAAAATGTAAAAACAATAACTATATATATAGATAGAAATATAAACTATGAAACATAAACTATGAATATAAATACATAGTACTAATTTAGTGCTACTTTGGTGAAATTGGTGCATTACTTCGTACGCCATATTGTGTTATGTATTTATTATAAATCATTACCGTAGTAGGTACCAAGTTTCACACAGAGTTAGTGTGCGACGTACAAATGTGATACGCTTTACAGTAGTGATGTACCTAATGAGCAGACAGGCTTCAGGGGCGCATAACCATAAATCTTAGGTTGAAAAACATCAGAAGTTTGGTGATTTTGTTTAACAGTTGATTTGGTGATTTTGTTTAACAGTTATACAGCATACGTTCACTTTCGACTCTCCCTAAGTTTAGAATCCAATCATTGACTAATTTACGCAGGACGCTTCCACTTTTCAATTTCCAAGAACCGGGTATGAGGTTGAACATTTTTGGACCTAGGTAAGAATATTGTCTTTGAGCAAGGGATGTCATAGTAGCAAGTGAAACTATTGGATTCCTCCCTGCATGTCGGGTGTTGTGATAATGTTCTACGGAGGGGAAGAGGTGACGATATTTTTGTGTGTATAATATAACTTTTCTTATAAATAGTTGCCTCACATCCAGAACTCCTATCTCTTTGAATAAATCATTACTGGGGTATCTAAATGGTTTTTTAAGTATGACCCTTAGTAGTGATTTCTGTGCTTTGGCTAAGGGGTCCAGAATTGATTTGGTACATCCTCCCCATCCTAAAGATGCATATTCAAGTAAAGAGTTGCACATGGCATAGTACATTAGTTTTAGATCTTTTGCGCATAGAATATTTCATATAAACTATATATAGATATAAACTTTATATCGATAGTAGAAAACGTATCCAAAACAAATTTAAATAATATATTACCTACAAATTCAACAATAACTTTGAATGTACATTTGAAACTTTGCAGCGAAGACGAGCAATAGCTGACTCAATATTTATACACAGAATTTTAAACAATGACAACGAAAGTACCAAACTTCTGTCCCTTATTAACTTTAACATACCTTTGAGACGTACACGACATACAGTGTTATTCCACACGCTTAATTGTAAAACAAATGCAGCATCTAATTCGCCAATTAACCGAGCTCTTCATACTCTAAATAATATTTGTCTTAACTCTAACATTGACATTTTTTCAGATTCACTGCCCAAATTCAAACGTGGAATCATGTCAATAATTTAAACTATTCAATGCGCATACATACAGAGACACACACACACAAACACTCACACATATATTTCACACTTCACACACACACCTATTTATTATTGGATAATTTGTATAGCGCCGCTTTTGTGAGATATCACCTCAGGGGCGCTTTACAGTTGATGCGGGTATTACAGAAAATATAAATATTACAAAAATAGAGTGAAGTTAAGTTAAGTAAAATGAAGTATAGGAACAGGTGACACGAAGATAGAAGATGGAGACTCTGCAGCCAGAATCCTATGTGGTGAAGAAACTGGGCCAGCTGCTGCAGCGAAAGAGTCCACCGCGTCCACCAACAGTGCCAGCACGAGGTTCGTAATCCGTCCAGGTATGTGTCTGCTGCTAATAAAGCGCTGACACACTATCCTCTCACAGATACCAGACCTTGGCAGCACCGCTGTGACGTTCTACGAAGATAGAAGATGGAGGCTCTGTGGCAAGAATCCTAAGTGGTGAAGGAACTGGACCAGCTGCTTCAGTAAGAGAGTCCACCGCGTCCAACAACAGCGTCCAGGTATGTATCTGCTGCTAATAAAGCGCTGACACCTCACATAGATAAGAGACCCTGGCAGCACCGCTGTGACGTTTGGCAAGTCCATCATTTATCTCCATGTAATCCTGTTCCTGGTAATTGTTGAAGTGGTGCATTCTGTCCGCAATAAAAAGCAACGGTTTGGGTAATAAACCCTGGGCTTAGTAAAAAAACTTGCAGGGTCCAAGCTTGCCCAGTTTCCGAGAATTTTGTTGAAAACATCTGGAGTGCATTTACCGATCGCCGTTCGTTTCGAATGTCCAATATTTTTGAGCTAATTTCAGAATATTCTCTTTTAAAACACTGCACTCAAATCACTATTATTAAGTTCTAATAATTATTAAGTTTATTTTTATGTAAGTTCAAATGTTGATTGATTGATTTTAAAAATAATTTCAAACGGATGTTGCCTCATTTCCCTTGAAAATACTAAAAAAAACACAAAACTGTTGGAGGAAGCGTTAGGACGCGTCCTGCTGCCACGAAGGGCGCAATACCTATAAACTACACAAGTCACCTGGTAATTAAGGAATAAACATACCACTAAGCAGATATTACAAGGAAACATATCATAGGTACACAACATGAAGTATCTTATTTCTGTATATTGTTTCATCTCTGTAAATTATGTAGTGTTTTTTTCAATAATATAAAATAAAATATTGTTATAGTTTGTACACAATTATTTACAATGGTTATGTGTGCAGTGTATGCAAAAATTGATAAGATAAGCAAACCTAATTGTTCTATATTGACACAATGCCCACTCGTACTTAATAATAATAAAAAAATAATAATAATTTAAAAACACCCCCCCCAGACCTCCCTTTTTGGGCACAAAGGGCGCTAGAACCGCGATTAAGAAACACTGCTAGATAAACAAAATATGTTCATGGGTTTTATTGTACTTTTAAATTAACCTTATCACTTTTAGGACAAAATAACCAATCAGAAGAGGGGGTTGACATTGCTTGAAATTTGGCGTAAGTCATTAGTTTTAGCACTAGAATATAATGTTTGATTTTCAAAGAAATTTCCTTTTGCTTTTTGTACTCTCTAATACTCGTATTTGCATGTCTCCCATTCTCTTCTTCTTCCCTTTGAACGCTTATTACGGAGCCAATCTGTTTACATTTTTAGTTTCACTAGGAACTAAGTTGTATATTTCAATTTCTTTGTACAGTTCTGCGTTTTCGTTTTCTTCATTTTTTTAAGTCTGATGTTTTCTTCGCGTCTTTACTGTATGGTGTGTGTGGAATTCTTTACTTTAATGTTTGTAATTAATGTGAGTTGGTAGTAAATTGTTAACAGTGTTTACATAATATTTTAAAAAGTTATAGAAAATTCTTTGCATTCATTCTAGAACTCATTATATTCAATTATTTGTTTAACACCCATTATATATAATTCTTGTTTAACACTCATAATCTAATTATTTTTTTAAAACTTAATATAACTAATTCTTTAAGTATTTTCTGTATTGATTTATTTTTATTACACTTCAAAATTAGTCTCATGGCTCTATTCTGGATTATTTGGAGTATTTTTACGTGTGGCGTTGCAATTGTTTTATAAATTAGTTAATTTGTTTTTTAGTCGAAGTTTTTCCTAATTCTTCTAATGGAAGATACCTTCTTGGACATTTTTTGTCAACACAATGGACATTTTTTTAAACAGATATCTTTTGAGTATGCAATTATTCCCAAGTACTTCATGTTATCAATCTTTTCCAAGTTTTTACCGTCCATTATTACTTGATGACGTTCACAATGCTTTTAATATTAATTTTAGGTTTGAAGTTGTGAGGTACTGAGTTTATTACATGGAATTCTCTGTACGAAGTGTTAACAATATGTGAATCCCGCAGAATGAACGTGTTTTGTTTTGAGTTAGTGTTGCATTGAAGGAGGTTTAATTTATGGTTTTGTCTGGTTTGTATTCGGGAATCCCCATCAAAGGACGAGCCCTTTTGACGACATAGTCTCGTAGTAAGCGTTCAATGATGGTTTTAAAGGGAGATGTGTAAATACGAATGTTATAGGGAGCGCGATAATATTAAAAAAACGATAATAATTAAACGAAAATGGTGAAAATATTTAATAAAACACGACTCGTATGAAATTGAGCAAAAATCTCTCGTCCAATGCTTTAGTTGCATTTAAAGATACACATTGAATTTTTTCATGCCTGTAACATATTAAATAACAGAACAAAACGTGTTTTTGATCAATCAAAATGATTTTCGGAGCTGCGATTGCGATTTTTTTTCTATCGAGGGAATTTCATATAATTAACATTTCGGCATAACAAATGTATAGATATTGTCTTAAAAAATAACATTTATTTTTTTGGGATCTTAAAAACTTAAAGAGTTAATGGAAAACTTGTTATAAATCGGTATAAATTGGGTATTAGCCGTCTGGGACGCCTGGCAGATTTGAAATATCCAAATTGATTTTTATTGGAGGAAATGAAAATGAAAGTAAACAAGTCTTTATACTGTGATAAGAAAAACCATCCGTAGTAAAAGCAATTCACAAATCCGAACACTTACTTACATGTTGGGAGTGGCTCAGCGCGTTGTGCGGTCGTCGTGTGGACGTAGGCAATGAATGCAGAAAGTATTGTAAGTTTATTATGAATGAAGAAGATTGCCGGATATTTTGGGGGGCCGGTTTTTGTGTACCCCAAGTGACAAGTTACGGCGTGATGCAGGGGTGAAATTTCTCCAGGTCTTGGAGGTCGATGCGCCTTCCCAACAGCTGCGTGGCGGGTCGGATCGGAAGAGGACGATTGAAACACTTCGCCTGTAGACACTTTGAAGACACTGTGACCTCTCTTGCAGGACCCTTCGCCTTGCAACGCAGTGAGAGGGATGGATTCAAACGTCCGTCCCTCCTGGACACACTGAACTTCTTCACACTGAAGATTTTGAACAAACGAACATTTTTATTTATATAGAAGATAGATTATAGGTCAAACAGCAATATTTGATAACTTTACCGGACAGCAGATGGAGGTACCTAATAATTAAGAAAATTAATATTCTGATATCACACATTTTACGATGCCGAATCCTTTGAGTATTATCTCTGTTATAATTCCAGCCTTAGCTATAAATCTAACGCCATTAGCGTCAACCTTTTGTGCATTCATGCGTTTCCAAACAAACGCATTATTTTATAAAAATCAATTAACTAAACTCATAATCGAATTCCACACGACTCATTTTTGTGCCTAGTACTTAAATCTACGATAATTTCCACGAATCCGGGATACGAGATTTACTATTTAAACATTAACAAACTGTTCCACAAAGTTCACTCTTAATTACAACGAAGTACAGTCTACACGCTGTCCTTCCGTTACTATTGACATTGTCTTAATTATAATTACAAGTAAATTATTATATTTTACTTTAAATAAAGTTATTTTATCTAAAACTTCACAAGTTATCATTGTTCTACGGGAAACTTCCATAACACCTCAAGACATTGATAATCTACATCGGCAAACTGCAATTATCACTATTGCAGATACTGTCTCCTGATCTCCATACATCTAAAAACTCACCCACTTGAAGAAACATCTTGATCATTGCTCGCAGTGTAAGAGTTAATATTATTTTACTGCCTCCTCAACCGACGGTCGTAGCATCTCGCACGATGAGTCATATTGATAAGATTTTAAATGACCTTACACATGTCATATCGCCAGTTCAAGGATGAATTACTGACAAAACTGTGGGACCTTAGTAATTAATTCTCGGCGCTATGACGCATTATAATATTCTGTTTAGATATAAGAATAATTGCTCCACATTAACACGTGTAGAAACTGTATTTTAACCCAATAAATACGCAAACAACTGGCCCAACCAGTCAGTTGTCCGACGACATTCGCAAAGTTGTGTTTCCATGCAAATCCTTACCCAATGTACCCCCGAGAGGAAACCGACATTTTACAGTCGATGTCACTGGCATAGGTGTCCAGTAAAATAAAATTATATTATTTTTTATGGGGTGAAAAAAAAACGAAAAAACCAATTACCATTTATTATCCCCTATAAGAAGGCAGAGGCGGCTCGTGACAGAATTTGCCAGCAGTACATTTCACAAACAATGGTAACATGTAAAATAGGAAAATAAAGTGATTTAAAGGGAACTACATACTCAGTAAAAATAATTCATTTGTAGAGAAAATCCATTCGTCGCTCTTTCATTTGAGAAAATTCTTCAATTACAAGATTATTAAAGTCTGATATAGACGAGATCAAACTTTTTTCGATGCTCATCATTGATAAAGCATTGAGACGATCTTGGGACATAGTATTCCTCAGAAATGTTTTTACACGTTTCAAAGTAGAAAAATACCTTTCGCACTCGACAGTTGTCATCGGAATAGTTCAAATTATTTTTAAAAGTTTCACTATTTCACTAAAACCACTCCACCAAGTTAAACTTGTAAAATAATTGTAAAATTGATATTGCTCCGTCAGCATTCGCAAAATCATCTCTAGAGTAAAGGACACGTAATTCGTTTCGAAGTTTCACTTTATCCAAAAAATCGTACGAGCAAAATTCGCAAAAAATCGTTAAAACGTCGCGCGTCGCGTCAATCGCCAATACTGAATACTGTCAAGTTTGCAGATATGGAGATCGCGCCGGTAACGCTAGAATATTATAAAATTGTTAATTAGTTCGAAATCTGTCAATCCTAACTAATGCATTCCAAACGTTTTACGCATGTTTAAGGTATTTTATATAGGTCAGGATGTTTCGGCGCATGCGCCGATAATGCACCGACCAGCTTCTATCTCCACTGCTCTAACACATCAACAGCCGTTATGGGTCTCTACCTGTCTCGCTCATTTCACGGTTCCGGCCTCTAGAGAGAATGCCTATAGTTTACATTTCTGACGTATATCGATATTTGGCAGTGCAGTGCACAAATGCACTAAGGCAGGGACCGCCTCTCTGAGAAGGGTGAAATTTAGTAAATTTCTCAATTCCTAATATAATATTCAATATTTTAATCAAAAATAAACTTTTTTAGTTTGGAAATTCAATTGACAGTAACGAAATAAACATTTAAAACCTTTTTTAATGATAAAGTAATGTTTAAAATACAAGGTTTTTATGCATATCACAAAGTATAACAATTTATTATAAGCAAAAATTAGTCGCCTGCAATATCAATACAAATTGAAAACATCTCCAGAATAAAAAAAATTAATAAGCAGTAATTGTTGATTGATGTACATTGAATCAGCCAGTGAGACTATGGCATCCCCAATTGGGGTAAGTTGTGAGGTTGAAGTTAGTAGAGGAGATGGGGAAGAGCAAGGTACGGTAGCATCTGACAATTCAGATCTGGTCACCAAACACGACTGAAGCCATTTCAAGCAGAGTTTCAATTCTGAATGTTGGTCTTACACCAGGGCGATACTGGGAGTATCTTTCACTCTGGAACGTGCCACAAGTATACTATATATTACTTCGAATTTATAAGTTGAGAAATAAAACAAATTCAACATTATAAGCATTAATTACTCGCCTGAAATATCCATACAAATTGAAAATATCATAAATGCCGCCGACGGGAATTGAACCAGCTCCTTCTGATGTCCGGTCAGGTGCTCTGGAACACTGAACCACGTCGGTTTGTTCCCAACACGCCAAATAATTCAATATGTACAAGTACTCCAATCTACAATTACTGCTTATTATATTTTAATTTTGATTAAATTTACTTGCGTTATTATAATAATACTCTACTTTTTATGTATTTTTAAATAAATATTTTATTTTGAATTACGTAACTGAGTTTCTGGAATTGGATTTCAATTTGCCGCCATTGAAAGGAATGTCAAAGTCAAATTTCTACATCAGCTCCCTCTAGCGGCTAGAGTTGTTGATATTGCCACTATCTCACTGGAGTTGGACCTATTATGTGACCAAATTTCAAAGTTAATTTCAATTTCGGCCAAACTGTTAAATACTTTTGAAAAAAAAAAACTTATTTTGAATTATATAACTAAGTTTATATATTTGACTTTTTTTTACTCGCACACAATCTGTAAAAAAAAACATGATGTGTGTACGTGCGTATGTGACATTTTATAAATTAGACATAAATATCATCTATGATACAGGGTGTCCGGGGGAAAAAGTTCACAAACTTCGGGAGGAAGAAGTTAAAGAGATTATTTTTTTTTCGCATACAGTAATATGTTTCCTTTGAAGAATACCAATTTTTCCATTCAAACAACACCCTTTTTTCCTAAAAACTACCTTAAAACGTTAGAATTTCTAAAAACTTATTTATCTTTTTTACTTGTAGTGCACTTAACCCTTACGTAAAGTTAAAAAAATAGAGTGCATCGAGAAAAATTAGTATTGCAAATTAATTAAATTATGGGTAATCCGGTTAAAAACGATATTACAGCGCTTTGAGCCCCCGCATTCCTAAATTCTACCGATTTTCCGATAACTCATGTTTATAAAATCAAAAATATAAATTTTTGAACATAAAATCTATACATTTGTTAGGGAAAATAATCGAAAAGTCAGCTGCGAAAATAATTAAAAACACTTTTGTTATGTTATTTAATATGTTATTGGAATGAAAAAAAATCACACCATATCTTTAAATGTAACTAAAGCATTTGTCGAGAGATTTAAATGTAACTAAAGCATTTGTCGAGAGATTTAAATGTAACTAAAGCATTTGTCGAGAGATTTAAATGTAACTAAAGCATTTGTCGAGAGATTTTTGCTCTTTTTCAAACGAGTCGTGTTTTATTAAATATTTTCACAATTTTTCGGTTAATTATTATTATTTTTTAATATTAGCGCGCTCCCTCTAACATTCGTATTTACTCTCTGAATTAACAGGTTTCCTGATAAACTTTTAGTTCATTTAAACACGGTATGCAAACCTTTCACCCACCTTTTAGGCTGCACTTAACAGAACTAATTATCCATTAGCCTAATGGCTTCTGTTCAATACAAATCATTAACTGATTTAGGAATTTTAAATTTATTTCTGAATTACATAAATGATAATGTTTTGAATAATTATAACGTTTACTTCATGTGCTATAAGCGATTGTACACCAGTATTTCTGTAAACGGTATATCTCGTGTAAGAAAAACAATTTTTCTCGTATTTAACGTATAACTCGTATAATTTTATTTCATGTAAAATATATTATTTCATGTAAAAATATATTATACCATGAAAAAATATATTATTTTATTTTAGAATAATATTTTATTGTAAAAATATATAATTTCTCGTAAGAATGTATTATTTAATGTAAAAATATATTATATCATGTAAAAATATATTATTTCATGAAAAAATATATTATTTCATGTAAAATATATTTCTTTAAAATAAAAAAATTAAATTACTTATACGAATTGTCAAAAAGAAACGTAACTATCTCAATAACAACAATTCTTTTATCAAACTTTCTTTAGCCAATAACCCATTTACCACAATATTTAATAGGTCAATAAGACTTGTTTGAGTAATAAATTTGAAATTAGAAACGAGACTTCCAGACAAATTTACAGTCAGATGAAATGCCAAACGGTCGAGTTTAAAAAGGACTTGAGTTATTTTGTTGGATATTTTTTCTAGTTTAATGTTCCCACTTCATTTCATGTCACTTTTCCCATAGATAGGTGATAAAAGAAACAATCGAAGATATGGCGTGGAAGCGTGCTGATTGTCGCAAAGCTACGATCAAACTGCACGGATTACGATGCCCGGGCATTATTCAGCATTAAGGCCCCGTAGTAAGCGTAGTAAGATTGTTTGAAAAGGACATATTTAAATACGAATATTAGAGGTATAGTTGCTTCTAATGCGAAATATCAGTAAGTGAGCCAGTCTAGAGTCACAGGCGTCGCCCTGTGGACTTCATCGATCCCGCCAGGGAATGAATTCAGCGGGCATTATTTGACCACATGTCCTGTGGTCTGTACCGTAATGCATTCACACATCGCCGACTATTTAAGCCCCCGCATTCCAAATTTGTACCGATTTCCAACATAACAGTTTTAGATTTTAAGTTCCTAGTAAAATATATGTTATTTTTGAAGCTAATATACCTTTGTAAAACCGAAACAGTAATTTTATGAAATTCCCTCAGTAGAAAAAAAATCGCAAATTAAGCTCCGAATATTATTAAATACAAGTTTTTTTCTGTAAATGTCGCTGTGTAGCTTTAAATGCAACTTAAGCATTTGTCAAGAGATTTATTGCTCTATTTCAGACGAGTCGTGTTTTACTAAATATTTCCACTTACTCAATATCGTTTTTTTCTCCCTCTAACATACGTATTTAATAATATCCCTTTCAAACCATCTTAGAACGTTTACGGCGGTGCCTTAAGTTCACATATGTGCTTTGTGTAGCAATTACCAAAATACTTTTTGAACAAAATTATATACAACAAAGGCATTCACAGACATAACATTCGGACGTGCAATGAAATTATATACAACAAAGGCATTCACAGACATAACATTCGGACGTGCAATGAAATTATATACAACAAAGGCATTCACAGACATAACATTCGGACGTTCAAAGAAATTATATACAACAAAGGCATTCACAGACATAACATTCGGACGTGCAATGAAATTATATACAACAAAGACATTCCAGACATAACATTCGGACGTGCAATGAAATTATATACAACAAAGGCATTCACAGACATAACATTCGGACGTGCAATGAAAGTATATACAACAAAGACATTCCAGACATAACATTCGGACGTGCAATGAAATTATATACAACAAAGGCATTCACAGACATAACATTCGGACGTGCAATGAAATTATATACAACAAAGGCATTCACAGGCATAACATTCGGACTTGCAATGAAATTATATACAACAAAGGCATTCACAGGCATAACATTCGGACGTGTAATTAAATTATATACAACAAAGGCATTCACAGACATAACATTCGGACGTGCAATGAAATTATATACAACAAAGGCATTCACAGACATAACGTTCGGACGTGCAATGAAATTATATACAACAAAGGCATTCACAGACATAACATTCGGACGTGCAATGAAATTATATACAACAAAGGCATTCACAGACATAACGTTCGGACGTGCAATGAAATTATATACAACAAAGGCATTCACAGACATAACATTCGGACGTGCAGTGAAATTATATACAACAAAGGCATTCACAGACATAACATTTAGACGTGCAATGAAATTATATACAACAAAGGCATTCACAGACATAACGTTCGGACGTGCAATGAAATTATATACAACAAAGGCATTCACAGACATAACATTCGGACGCGCAATGAAATTATATACAACAAAGGCATTCACAGACATAACATTCAGACGTGCAAAGAAATTATATACAACAAAGGCATTCACAGACATAACATTCAGACGTGCAATGAAATTATATACAACAAAGGCATTCACAGACATAAGTTTGTTCTTATTAGTGCTAGGGCTGTTTAGAGAGTAGTTTTAACTGTATAAAAAAATCGGAGACCCCCGAGGAATACATGACAAGATGAAATTAATCAAATACTCGCGCGTGGTAAAATGTGGCGTACGTGATGAACGGAGAAATGGTGTAAAGAGAATGTATGACCTGAAAGTGAATGGTAGAAGTCGAGGACGCTTGTAATATGTTTTTAATTCTTTCCAATAATATTATTTCCATTTTAAAAATGCACCCAGTTTTCCAGAACACTAGAATTTACAACCTTACTCCAAATCATTCACAACCCCCTAGTAACTCCGGGTACACTTCAGCCAGTCAATAATAAATTAGACATTGGATCTACAAATGGCCAAAATAAAAAAGTTTTTGTTATTTGAGTCAACTCTTTTTGGACGAATGCGAGAATTCATAAATCGAAGCACTACTGTACAACAGTGGTCTGAAATTAAAAGCCTTATTTTCCAATAACGATTTTAAAGTCACTGTAGTTTGTTGTTTCAGTTAGGTTTGATCAAAATCATAGTTGTTCCTTCAACAATCAAATATTGTGAACATATAGACAACATGTTTCGCAAGAAACCAGGTAAATCGGATATATTTTCATTACATTAAATTTGTACCATTTTAAAAACATTACAAAATGTCACATTTTAAGGCATTTAAAAAAAATGTTTTTGGCTATAACCTTTCAAGGGTGTTCTAGGCCATTATTTCAAATTAAGGAGAGACGGAAGGTGAATTTTAACACGTTAAGTTGGTTTAAATTGGCAAATTGGAAGATTAGAATCGAGTTCAGACTTAGAAGAAATGAGATGTTGTACGGAGGGAATACAATTTTAGACAAGGTGTGATAGATATAAAATATGATCCAAAAATATATAATGTATGCTATTTAAAACAATATAAATTACAACATATTTCAATTGCTTCTGGCTTTCATCCATCAAGGGTGTTCTAAACCTTTAGTTCAAATTATGGAGAGATGATGAATATGTATATATATTTGTTTAAATTGGCAAATTTCTAAATTATGTAAAACGTTGGAGTCGAATTCAGACTTAGAAGAGATGTCATATTGAATTAGAGGGGAGGAAATTTTAGATAAGCCTTGATAGAAGAGAGGATATTTGTTTAGAGAGGGATTAGATTCGATTTCAGACTTGAAGAAGAGATGAGATGTTGTATGGATGGAAGACAATTTTAGACAAGGTGTGATAGATAAAAAAATATGATCCAAAACTAAATAATGTATGCTATTTAAAACAATATCAATTACAACATATTTCAACTTCCTCTGGCTTCCATCCCCCAAGGGTGTTCTAGGCCAATATTTAAAATTATGGAGAGATGAATTTATGTATTAATTTTGAATAAATTGGCATATTTCTAAATTATGTTGAAGGTTGGAGTCGAATTCAGACTTGGAAGAGATGTTGATATTGAATTAGAGGGGAGGCAATTTTAGATAAGGTTTGATAGAAGAGAGGATATTTGTTTAGAGTGGGACAGCCAAAAATATATGCTGTAAAGTTCCCACTTCTGACCACAGAATGTACAATCTGGGGAGTCAAGCACGTGAATTTTATAAAGGTGAAAAGAAAGGCAACAATGTCCAATCCTCATTCGAATAAGTGAGGAATTTTCAATTATGGAGTAATGGGGAAATTGTTGAAACCACAGTTTGATGGGATAGTCCTTTGTGTTAGCAATATGCCAATACTCTGACCAAACACTGTGGGATATATCTTTGAGGATGGAAAAAGGATCAGATAGGGGAAGGCTTTCATAAATCATTTTTAAACACAATGCATAAAAAAAGATTTATAAAGCAGAAGTTTAAGTATATCACCATAGTGGCCGAATAAGGGACCCTTTGACCTCTCCAGCCAGACTCATACCTTTTTCCTTCCCAGAACTTCTTCTCAATCCTTTGCATACAAAAAAACCCTCCACACAGCATCCCAAAGATATATGAAACGCGGTGTTGCATTGCGGGCTGCAAGCTTCATGTGTGGTTTTCTCTGTTTGCCTGTGAACTTATTGGATAAAAGATACATTATACCATTGTTAATATTAAAACATACATATTTCAGGTGCATCTTCCTCTACGAACCCTGAAACAAACCTCGTTACCAAGGCCACCAAGTTTCCGCGTCTCTTCGGTCAGCGCGCTGAAGGGTCAAAGACTCCTAGGGCCCTCAGGGGTTGGCTCAAAGTACGTCTGAGGACGTTGCTGGTCGGGTGGAAAGATATCATGGTCAACTTCTGCCAGAACTCGACCATACATGGATTGAATCACGTGGTGGCACCGCGGCTGCATCCGGTGGAAAGGTATTAATGGGATGACAGAATACGCTATAAGTTCATAGCGTTTTATATAACTCCATATTGCTCGCCATGCAATCCCATACCGACCTGTTACATCTAAAAGGATGATATGTTATAAGTGTGAGCGTGGCGACAATATCGGCAGTGATCTGCTAGCCAGGCTATATTTGAAAATAATTCTACTCCCTCTCTTACCTACGGCAGGAGAACGGTACATAACGCCGTAATTACGTGGCTGTCATCTGTCAAAGTGACAGATTCCATACAAAGAAATGATATTCCGTGGCAGTCCCCCAATTGATCTGACCCCCTGTGATGAGAAAGATTATAGCGTAGTGTGTCACCTCAACACATAAAACGTACATTTTATGCGTGCAAAACATAGTATAATGTGTCTAAGGCCTTAATTAATTAATTAAGGACTGATTTTGGTTGTTGGTGCATGGGTAATGTGAAATATTCCTCCGTAATGCGTAGCTACTTAATAAAGTTCAATGATCTTTTAATTTAAAAAAATGAAACTAGGTAGGTACTTATAATATCAGACAAGCGATAATGTAAACACTAGCATTATTTTATTTTCAATTAAAAATTATTTATTCGAAAAGTGTATTTGTTTAACAAATTAATATAAACATTAATTACTCGCCTTAAATATCCATACAAATTGAAAATATCTCCCGAGAAAAAATAAATGTCGACTATTAAGCTTATCCCCGTCGCACAGTGGGCTGAAAACGCCTTTCATAGACATAGAGACTTGAATTTTCAAGGGTATTTTTTTTGGCTAGAAATGGATTCTGCTGATCATTACTATGCTATAAAATTTCGTACGAAGCAATTGCGTGTACAAATGAAGGAGTTATCATTTTTTAAAGAAAAAATTGTATGGCATTAAAAATGAGGCTATCTCTGGAATCCTAAGGTTGGCCATTCTATCCTTACTTCTGTGTGTAAGGATAGAATGGCCAACCTTAGGATTCCAGAGATAGCCTCATTTTTAATGTCAGTGCCATACAATTTTTTCTTTAAAAAATGATACTACTATTTATTTGTATTTTTTGACATACTTCGTATTGTGGCGCAACTTGCGATTTTTTGTTTAAAAATCCTCAAAGTTGAAAAAAACACCTTTTAATGTTGATGATTCATTTTAATGCTTAAATACTTTTAGGCTTGCAGTGTAAATAAAATATTGTAAACTAGACAAAGCATACTCATATGTAAAGCATTTAAGCATTAAAATGAATCATCAACATAAAAAAGTTTTTTTTTCAACTTTGAAGATTTAAAAAAAAAATCACAAGTTGCGCCACAATACGAAGTATGTCAAAAAAATACAAATAAATAGTAGTATATCTGTGTGTAAGGATATAATGGTCAACCTTATGATTCCAGAGATAGTCCTTCATTTGTACACGCAATTGCTTCGTACAACATTTTATAGCATAGTAATGATCAGCAGAATCCATTTATAGCCAAAAAAATACCCTTGAAAATTCAAGTCTCTATATCTATGAAAGGCGATTTTCAGCCCACTGTGCGTCGTCCCAACTAATATTAACGAATTTCTTGTGGATTTCAATTGCCTTCATTATTAGGCGTGCTCGATGCTTTTTGGATCTTCCCAGAACTTCAGCAACAGGAAATCGGCAAATTAACGCCGATTGATCCGGATAAATCGGAAATTTATTGCGGAGCACTTAATTATAATAGGTCATTGTTGACACTTTAGAGCGCGTAAACTCGGCCGTCCGGACAAATCGGCAATTGCCGAGCACTTAATTGAAATAAATATTATGCCAGTAACTACAGTAAGGGTGTGTTTGAATTGGCAGGCTGTTCTGGGTGGTGTCCATGGTAGTGGCCACCTACAGCGCGGGCTTGTTGTGCAAGGCGCAGCTGAACCGGTACACCCTCAACCCCACCGTGGTGTCCATCAAGAAGGACTTTCGCGAGTGGTCCACCACATTCCCGGCGGTCACCGTCTGCCTGACTGACCGCGTGGACGAGACCCTGGCCGAGGACTACATCAAACTGTAATTAATACTCCGTATCAGAAATAATTACTGCATGATGCTTGCACTTTGTTTTTTTGTTTGTTTATTGTTCTTTCTTATTTATTCTGTGCTATTTGTTCTTCGTTCTTTATTCTTTTTTATATTGTGTATTGTTCTTGCTATTTGTTAATTCTTTTTTTAATATTTGGGGATCTGGTGTGGACGCACGGAACAAAAGAGGTCGTGAAGGTCGCAGTGTTTAATTGAGTCAGGTAGCCGTGATGAGAGATGACTTAGGACCGATGTTATACACTCCGGATGCAGGCGATGATGTGCTGGTCAAGCGCTGGTCAGTGGGTCGACGCCACTGCTGGTGACCGGACTCGTTGACGGTCAGGAACTGGCGAAGAACGTGGGTCTTCAGGTACTTCAGTGCTGACAGGAAAGCCGAAGGTGCGATGGACCTTGTAGGCGGTTGTACGGGAGGTGCATAGACCAGGGAGGATGATGCGTGGTCTAGGTGGATGAAGCGCTGGTCAGATGCGGTGGAACCAGGGCACTGTGATCCGGTGTAGCGCTGGCCAGGGACGATGGCCGGGGCCAAGGCGCTATGATGATATCCCGATGGAGTCGATGGTTGAACCGAGCAGAGCCGGGAATGTTGTCCTACGCAGGGATAGAGGTGCGCGGGTTATCACTCGTTGAGCTTTGTTAATTTACGGCTGATTGATGACTGACTGACTGCTCACTGCGTTGGGCCCGTTTATACAGACCGGCCGACGGCATCAGTAGGTAAGCGAGATCGCAGGTAAAACGGAGACACTCGCTCAGTCTGGGTCCTACTGGAACTTTCGTTGGCGCTGCTATTACGCATAGGCAATAGGCTAGAACCTTCTAGTGAGTCAGCGTAATGTGCCAGACCAACTCGCAACGTATTGTCGTAGGTAGCTCTAGACGTCGCCAGTAGGTAGTAAGTAGATAGGTAGCCAGTAAGTAGATAGGTAGGTCGTGTTGTTTACAATTAGCGAGACAATCTGGATTAATCTCTCGCCACAAATATTTGTTCATTGTTTTTTGCTCTTTATTCTCTTTTCTATGTGCTATGTTATATTTTCAATTGTTTTGTTAATTGTTATTCGTTCTTTACTCTGTGTTATTTGTTTTTTTCTGTTCATTATTAAAAAAACACATTTTTTTAACGATAAAATTAAATTGTTTTACATTAACCCCACTGAGCAAAAAAATTTCCCTCAGGGCCTTCGTCATCTTTGGGGATGCTGTGTGAAGGTTCTTTTTAAGGAAAGGAAGGAGAAAAAGTTCTAAAAAGGAAATAAGTGAAATCCACACTTTTTTCAAGACATTTCGATACGATCTAGAAGAAGTATAGGTTTATACAAGGAATCTAATCAAATATAAAAAAAATATTTTATCCAGAAAATGGAACGTGAGCCGCTCTGATGAGGAACGCTACGAGTATTATTATGGTTTCATCCGCCTGGTCGCTTCCGTCTCCTTCCGCACAAACATCCGTCACTTCGTGAAGTACGAGCACGATGCCACTCTGGCGGGCGTAGAGCTCATGTCTGTGGCCGTGGCAGTGTCACCCTCCACAGGACTCAGCGTTAGTCTGAACGAGCCCGGACACGTTGAGGTCTGGGTGCCAGTCATGACGGAGATGGGCATCTGCAGGACATTCAACTCGGTCTTCTCAAGGTAAAATAAACCACCAATTTTAAGTAAGAATAAAGAATTATTGTCTTTAACCTACTTTATTATGCTGTAAACAGTGTAAGCGGTAGTTAATTTTAAGGTTGAGTACAGTTCCTTAATTTTTAACCCAGTTTATTTATTTTTATTTGTTTTCCACTGTCAAAAGTCTTTCATTGAGGTTAAGGACAATTCCTTATCGTTTAATCTTAAAATTGAAAACATCTTTTCCATTAACTGCGATTCCTTTTCACGGATTGTTTCATGTGATCTTTGGTCTTTTTATTAAACACTTGGCACTGTTTAATTACTTTATTTAGACTTTTTATACAGGAGACATTTTAGAGAGGCCAGCTTGCTCGCTGACAATACACACAAAGATTCACTATAGACACTTGACAATAATAACAGTGATGGCATTAACATAATGATGTGACAGGATAACAGCAGATTTGTCCTTAGCCTTAAAATTAACGACTGTTTCGTTAACTGCGATTCCACGAGGCGATTTCCCGTTATTTATCCTAATGCCAAAACTAAAACGAGAGGGATAGGTACATTCCTTAGCTAAGTATGATGAACTAGAATCCGCCTCCGGTTCTCTCAGATAAAAGCGAAAAAGTAGTTAATTTGAAGATTAGGGACAATTCCTTATCCTTAAGTAGAAAGAGGAATCGATTAGTCAGTTAATTCCCAATCTTCCTCTTCCCCCACACCCCATCAGCCTCACAACATATTGCACGTGAGGATGCCATAGTCGCATATCGTTTACCAACCTTCATAGCTGTCAATAATGATTATTTTCCAGATACCAGAGCGTGGAGACTTGGCAACTGCAGCAGAACACGCCTAACGCCTTCTCCAGCGTCTTCCCAGAAGAGAGTCTGCTTTCCTGCCATTACATGGGCCGCCAGTGTTCCGCCAAACTGAGTATCGATAACTCCACCGGGACGGTAAGCTATCCATAATCCTTATGCGTACTTGACTTTAGATAGAGCCCTGAGGGGCGATTCCAGTTCTACTTGTAAGGATTTGTCCTTAACCTTAACATTACTTAACCTTGACATGTCTTTAACCTTAAAAAGCAACTATTTCAGACATACTGCATGAGCTTTTACTCTAATGGACACACTTAGAGTACAGTACGACCACGCATGCAGGGCATTGTTCAGCCTGCCTTGGCGATGCAGCGCCTCACAGATTTTTGCAGAGGGGTGCATGGGTTCGCTGGCTTGTTGCGTCACAGGGTAGTCGGGAGTAGCTTGGAAAATACTCTTGTCCAGGCCGTCGCCTGATTGCAAGGCTCACCCCTCACCGTAGATGGAGAATTTCCCTCAGCTACCGTAGTTCAGATGCTAAATATGTCTACCATTTTATTTTATTTTCAAAATAATGTCATGTAATTTATCAGACGGAGTATTGCACTCACCGCTCTGTTCAGCTGAAATATATATTTTTGTTTTTTAAAATGCCAATCTTTACGAGGAACGGGAACCGCAGTTAACGAAAAATTCATTAATAATTTTTAAGTAAACGACAATTCCTTATCCTAAAGCAAAACTGGAATCCCCTCTGGAAATTGCAGTAGGAAAAACGTGGTGCATATTCTGGTGTCCTACTCGAAGAGAGACTGCCCTAAAAAAAAACACTTCGTTCATGGCCTACGTCATTGGTTCAGCACCGTAATAATAATTATAAACAATATGTAACAACATGTACAGTAATTTTAAGATACCTCAAGGATTGTTTCATGCCACTGTTTAA
Source organism: Hesperophylax consimilis (assembly GCF_061612785.1). Lineage (NCBI taxonomy): Eukaryota > Metazoa > Arthropoda > Insecta > Trichoptera > Limnephilidae > Hesperophylax > Hesperophylax consimilis. The sequence goes on along the minus strand of NC_142855.1, from coordinate 14,713,679 downwards.
AGGAGAACTAAATTGCTTAGTGCTTCCAAAAACGCATAATATTTGGCGGTGCAGAGTTTCTTTGGACAAAGAAATTCAAAATCTAATTATTGAAGGCAATATTAGTGATTTCTAAACGAAAATCTGAAACAGAAAAAATCAGAAAAGTATACGGTCACATCTAGGACTCGAACCCAGGACCCTTTTCTTGCCGGGACACATACATAAAGATAGTTGCCAATAAAAATGTGCCGTGAAAAAATGAAGACAATGTTGGTAGTTCTTATTCGAAGTATGATACAGTTAAAAGTGACCGGAGGGGGTTAGGGTCCCATTAGCTCAGTGGTAGAGCGGTGCCCCGGCAAGTCAAGGGTCCTGGGTTCGAGTCCTAGATGTGACCGTATCCTTTTCTGATTTTTGTGTTTGAGATTTTCGTTTAGAAATCACTAATATTGCCTTCAATAATTAAATATTACAATTTGAGGTTTTACTCAATAAAGTTATTCCGAAAAATAAAAATTCAAAATCATTCATCGGGTCTGTTGAAGGTCCGAATTATTAAAAAAAAATGTAACAATTATGCAAGGTGCCCATTGTGCTAATGGATTCATTCGTCATCATGCCAAAGCATAAATTTCAGTATAGTCAATCTTTCTATAGACATTTAGGCAATTTCTTATCACAACCCTTAAAGTAAAAATACGCCGCGTGCGTAAATTATTTATTAAGGGTAGAATTAGGGATTAGTTAATATGGGTCTTAAAGAGATATTTAATTGAGACTATTTGTGCTGTCTTACAGGGTTCATATTAGTTTTATTTATTTATTATTTATTATTTATGAACGCCCTATTGGGCTTTTACATAGTAAGTTGACAGTATATGTATATAAGTGTAACATGTACATGGATAAAATAGCTAAATATAATTAGAAAATAATATGGTAAAGTAAATCAAAGTATGAAGGCAAGACCTTTTTTTAAAGCTAATAAAAATTACAAGTTAATAACTAGCAAATAGGTCTGAAATTAGTTGCCTTTTGAAACTCTCAAAGTTATTAACACCAAATATATCGATAAGTTTACAATTTTTGTTTGCAAGGTGATGAATTCTTGGAATTGGTGAATACATAGAGTAGTTAGTATTGAGGTTATTGTTACATTTAAAAGTATCTATGCTTCGAGTTTGTCTGGCAGGTACATTCATATAAATGAATTCCAATAATTCAGGGCTGTCAATGAGAGATTTGATAATTTTGAATAAAAATAATATATCAGTTAGAACTCTTCTATTCGATAGTTTGAGAAGTCTGGTTTCGGTATGTAAGTTATTATAATTTATAAATTCGATGGAAATATTCATTTTAAAATTGATGTACCAAAGAAATTTATTTTGTACCTTTTCTAAGGCTTGAGAATGGACTTTGTAGAACGGTGACCATACTGTTGAATTATATTCTAATTTACTTCGTACTAATGAGCAATATAAATGTTTTAAAGTTAACACATTTTTAAACTTTGCCCCCATTCTCAAAATAAAACCGAGCATTCTCATTGCATCGCTAGTAGTTTCATCGATGTTTAAGTTAAACTGTAGACTTTCGTGGAATAAGATACCGAGATCTAGAATCTGTGAAACTCGAAGAAGATTAGCGCCATTAATGAAATAAGAAAAATGAAGAGGATTTTTACCTTTGTAAAAACTAATAATCTGGCATTTACTAATATTTAGTTGCAAATCATTTTCTGAACACCAAGCAAATAGTTTATTCAGATTCGACTGCAAAATAGCGCGATCATTATCATCTTTAATTATTCTTTAGATCTTCAAATCATCGGCAAATAACAGAACTTTGACTTTGCTAAAAATATTTACTATGTCATTGATGAACAAACAAAATAATATTGGGCCCAGATGAGATCCCTGCGGTACTCCACTTGATGCCGCAAATTTGTAAGAAGTGAATGAATCAACCTTTACCGCTAAGTACCTTCCCAACAAATAACTCTTAAACCATTCAAAAATGCTCCCTCTCACTCCCAACAATTTTAATTTACGTATTAAGATTCTGTGGTTAACTTTATCAAATGCTTTACTGAAGTCAGTATATATGGAGTCAGTTTGATATGATGTGATAAAGCCATTAACGATATCATTAGTGTATAATATTAAATTGGAAAGCGTTGATCTTCCTTTAATAAATCCATGTTGAATTGCAGCACATCCCAACCAATCATACCATATGAATAGGAAATATAAAATGAATATGTTTTGTTTCCAGTATTACGTTCATTCCCCGTGGGAGATAGCTGAGGACACCAGCACGTCCTTGGGCCCGGTGGAGGGGGGTCAGGAGGTGGAAGGAGTATTCCGAGTTCTGCAGGTCCGCTCAGGCAGCGCTGTCAGAGGCCTGGCGAGGTCGCAGCGTGGCTGCCGCTATCCCTCGGAGAAAATATCGTCTACTGTACCGGTGAGGAAACTAGATTTCAATACGATCTTGTATCTGAGGAGATTAATTTACTCCGTAAAGCAATGTCCTAGGTATACCTAACCTACACTACACTCTACATTAGGAATGCACAAACGGCGGTACGCCGGCGCCGGCAATTTTACCTCAGACAATAATTCTATGATACAAAGAAACAACATTTAAATTTGAAAATTATTTTTCAAGATTTGCAAATTTTTTAGTAAAATTTTATAAAAAACAAAAAAGTGAAGTGACAGTAACTTTTATGACACCTTTGTATAATTGAATATGTTAAAGCTTGAGTTAAAAAAAATTATTTCGTATGTAGATTTGCAAAGATTTGCATCCCACTAGAAAGATTTCTCGGTGGGATGATTCAGTTTAAAATTTATGAACAACCATATTTATAAAACCATATTTTTTTATTACAAATAATTTGTAAAATCCCCTAAAAAGGGCTACTTAAAGTATCGGATGGAACCTACTCGAACATGTCCTCGAGCGAGAGAGAAGAATAATTTGATCTAGTGGTGAAATAAACATTGATATCTCTGTCCTTTAATATGCCTACAGAAATGATAGACATTGACACCTCTGTCATTAAATAGACCTACAGCAATGATAAACATTGATATCTCTGTCATTTAATAGGCCTACAGCAATGATAAACATTGATATCTCTGTCATTTAATAGACCTACAGCAATGATAAACATTGATATCTCTTTCATTTAATAGGCCTACAGCAATGATAAACATTGATATATCTGTCATTTAATAGGTCTACAGCAATGATAGACATTGATATCTCTGTCCTTTAATAGGCCTACAGCAATGATAAACATTGATATCTCTGTCCATTAATAGGCCTACAGTAATAATAAACATTGATATCTCTGTCCTTTAATAGGCCTACAGCAATGATAAACATTGATATATCTGTCCTTTAATAGGCGTACAGAAATGATAAACATTGATATCTCTGTCCTTTAATAGGCCTACAGCAATGATAAACATTTATATCTCTGTCCTTTAATAGGCCTACAGCAATGATAAACATTGATATCTCTGTCCTTTAATAGGCCTACAGTAATGATTAACATTGATATCTCTGCCGTTTAATAGGCCTACAGCAATGATAAACATTGATATCTCTGTTCTTTAAAAGGCTTACAGCAATGGTAAACATTAATATCTCTGCCCTTTAATGGGCCTACAGTAATAATAAACATTGATATATCTGTCCTTTAATAGGCCTACATAAGTGATAAACATTGATATCTCTGTCCTTTAATAGGCCTACAGCAATGATAAACATTGATATATCTGTCCTTTAATAGGCCTACAGCAATGATACACATTGATATCTCTGTCCTTTAATAGGCCTACAGCAATGATAAACATTGATATATCTGTCCTTTAATAGGCCTACATAAGTGATAAACATTGATATCTCTGTCCTTTAATAGGCCTACAGCAATGATAAACATTGATATATCTGTCCTTTAATAGGCCTACAGCAATGATACACATTGATATCTCTGTCCTTTAATAGGCCTACAGCAATGATAAACATTGATATCTCTGTTCTTTAATAGGCCTACAGCAATGATAAACATTGATATATCTGTCCTTTAATAGGCCTACAGTAATAATAAACATTGATATATCTGTCCTTTAATTGGCCTACAGAAGTGATAAACATTGATATCTCTGTCCTTTAATAGGCCTACAGCAATGATAAACATTGATATCTCTGTTCTTTAATAGGCTTACAGCAATGGTAAACATTAATATCTCTGCCCTTTAATGGGCCTACAATAATAATAAACATTGATATATCTGTCCTTTAATAGGCCTACAGAAGTGATAAACATTGATATCTCTGTCCTTTAATAGGCCTACAGCAATGATAAACATTGATATCTCTGTCCTTTAATAGGCCTACAGCAATGATACACATTGATATCTCTGTCCTTTAATAGGCCTACAGCAATGATACACATTGATATCTCTATCCTTTAATAGGCCTACAGCAATGATAAACATTGATATCTCTGTCCTTTAATAGGCCTACAGCAATGATAAACATTGATATCTCTGTCCTTTAATAGGCCTACAGCAATGATAAACATTGATATCTCTGTCCTTTAATATGCCTACAGCAATGATAAACATTGATATATCTGTCCTTAAATAGGCCTACAGCAATAATAAACATTGATATATCTGTCCTTTAATAGGCGTACAGAAATGATAAACATTGATATCTCTGTCCTTTAATAGGCCTACAACAATGATAAACATTTATATCTCTGTCCTTTAATAGGCCTACAGCAATGATAAACATTGATATTTCTGTAATTTAATAGGCCTACAGCAATGATAAACATTGATATCTGTCCTTTAATAGGCCTACAGCAATGCCCTCTGCCAGATAGACTGCAGAAGTAGGATGTCCATAGTCTTCTGCGGTTGTAGACCCTTTTTCTACATTGTCGGCGGTAAGTCTCTTTCCATTTATTTTTTTAAGGTAAACAAACATTCCCGGGTTACGAATAACCTGACAATATTCGAAAATCTCCTACCACCATCACTGTAAGCGGAAAATGTTGCTTTTGTCTTGAAGAAGGACTTAGCCAGCCGAGGAATTAAACACACTACGGCTGGGTGGGACCCAAATGCGATGCCAACTTAGCCACTGATCGGTGACTTTATAATGTACATAACACACTAGGTAAAGTCCCCGGAGTTGCCACGGTTTTTAAAAATCAGACTAGACAAAGATTTTATTCTTATTTTTAACCAAACATAAAATGCAGAAAAGAATTTGAACCGGCAGAATTTAACTTATGTCACTGTAAATTTGATTTCCAGAACACTGAATGTCGCGTGACATGTTGCCTGTGCTTAATCCCTCAGGCCTCTGGCTCATTGAACATTGAAAAAATTCTTGAAGACGCTATCATAAGGTCAAAGAATTCGAATATATTTCCGCAGTGCGATAAAATTCATTGCAGAAACAATTTATTATTATAATTTTACTGGTCTTCCATTAAAAGCCTTAGCTTGTGGATGGAAGAAGAGTTGACATTTCACATATTATGTACAAATAAAGTCACGTGTACAGTTAATACAATGCAGTTGATACAGTTAATACATTTTATATAATTACAATTACTATTTACTATAATCATGTATTTCAATATATATGTATGTGTAGGTAATATAGACACATGGCAATCAGACCCGTTAACTAAAATATGTAAATATATATGTATTCAGTAAGAAGAAAAACAAGTAAGATTTTTAGTGTGACATTCTCTAAAATACTTTTTGATGGAGTTCAACAATTGAATTTTGTTCCTAATGCTTCTGATTTCTATTGGTAGGTTATTGAAAAAGAATTTTCCTTGGTGAGTATAATGGTGTTGTGCAAAAGAAGTGAATATAAGTATAAGTGAAATTAATTTTAACGTATCCAAAAACTAAAAACTGTTTTAGAAATGTGCAGAATTAAGCTTTTAAATTTCATTGTATTAAGATTTTTAACGCAAACATATAAATGTTTAAAAAATGGCTCACCTTACGTTTTGTCGTCTAAACACTGAACAAAAAAACGGATAACGAAAATAAAACAAACATTCTATTAAACAAATGTATTATAAACAATACCATTACCTTAATTTTTATCGTTTCATAAAAAAATAATATACAGGGTGTCCGGAAACTCGTAGTACAAGCGGGAAACTGGTGAATCTACATCACATTTGGAGTCGATTTTGTAGTATACTTTTTTTTTATTTGAGCTTTCGTTATCGAGTAAATCGAATTTGAAGTTGATTTTTTTTTTTTTTTTTTAATTTTTTTTTTAATCAAATTCTTATAAATTATTACTGAAGATCAAAGTACCCAACTAATTAAAACTATTTGAAAGTAAAACAAATGAAGAAACTCGGATTTGAAGCATTATTTTGAAATCACCCTTCATTTAACCCGGTGTAATCATAAAATATTTCTGCTCTGCGGGGTTAAAACATCTGTTATTCAACCCTAAACACCAGAAAAAACTTTAGCCCTAAAATAGCCAAAAAATATTTTTTTTTGGTTTTTTTTTTTTTTTTTTGAAAATGCTCAAATCAAAAAACTTTATGTTTTTTTGGGTTCCCCATGTGGTGTAGATTCTCCAGTTTCCCGCTTGTACTACGAGTTTCCGGACACCGTGTATAAAAATTCACTCAATAAAAATTCGATTTAAATAATATAATTTTTTTCTCAATTTGCGGTCTCAAATCGGAATCTTCGGTTTAATAGACGTGCACATCGAGATTCTTCTGTAGTTAACTTCTAGATTTGAATATAAAGTGTAGTGTTTTTTCTTTCTAACATCGTTGAGATAATATTTCTTACTATGATGATAACATAGACGCAACGATTACTAAAATACCATATATGAGCTGTTTCGAAAAACAAATAAATTAACTCTACGGGTAATAGCTGTTTGTTCGCAAAACCGAACTAATTAGCTTGAGGGGTTAATGAGTGAACTCCTATGCGATTTTCTCCAGGGGGAAGAAGGGAAGAGAAGGGTGCTCTAGGTTGACCCCCCCGGATAAGTAACTGAGAACTAATTGACGACTAACCGATTGATCGCATGACATTGATGAATTGATTGCAGATGGAAAGCCGTGCGATGCAAAGGGCATGGCGTGTTTAGCACTCAACATGGAGATACTAATCAATCTGCCCTCCAGCTTGGCCAAGTGCGCGTGTGTACCGCAGTGCACGGAGATCAACTATGTGCCGCACGATAAGCGCACCAATCTCTGGTCAGTCAACCATCCAACCTAATTACTAAGGGCAAATATCCTTAAATATTAATAATACGCTCAACTCCAGTAAAATATTGGCAGCTGCTTGCTACCCAATTACTATTCAAAATGAACTGTATTTAAATGAAAAAGAGAAGATCAATCAATCGTGTTTCTATCAAAAGGAAATACGAGGATTGAGAAAAAGAAGCCTTTACCTGACGATGATGATGTTTTCTTTTGGAGTCTTGTTGGTTTCTCGAACATTCCGTGGGTCACTTATAGTTGATCAATTGGGGAACCACTGCGGAATATAATTACTTTTTGTACTGGATCTGTCACTTTGACAGATGACAGCCGCGTAATTACGGTGCCCCGTAAATTATTCCGAAACTAACTGCCAACCAACCCGTAAAACCACCGTTCACCCTAATACATGCAACACTTCCCTCATACAGAGACGCAATCAAACGCAATCAATCGCACATCAAACCAGAAGTAAGGGAAGGAATGACCTTTCCGTTCCAACAAGCAACAGAGCGGTTTATCAAAAAATATTCTCATATCTCGGTCCTAAAATAAATAATAAAATCCCCTCTCAGCTGAAACTGTGTGAATTGTCATCCTTCGGTCCAAGAGTGACAAAATGGTTGTTGGATCTAGGCAGGACTGATTCCGAGATGTTACAAAAAAATGTAATTTGAAAACTCTTGTTTCCTCGGTAACGGCTCTCAACCTAGAGTCAATTAATACAAAATCAATAATTGACCTCTCTTTCTCACGTTTAATGGTGGATACATTTATGATCGAAGAAAGAATTCGACACAAACAGGTTCCACTTCAAACATGCTTCAAGTATTCTGTTCAGTTGTCATTCGTTCTTTTATGCCCAAACATACCTAAGGCCGATTCAAATCCGTTACGTCTAATTTCTACCCACCCATTATAATTACTTCATTAATATTTTTTAGACCCATTACATCATTCATACCAGTCCAAAAACCATCATTTTTCTCTTCGTCTTTTTCAGAATTAACAGGGGCATAGCAAACAACAAGACCTATGTCAAACCGATATTGAATCTGATCCACATTATTCTCGGACTTACACATTCATACTGCAACATACATTCAATCATTCTGGGAGACAGTAACGTTACAATACCCTCACAAGCCCTCCTCGTATCTGGTCTCCCAGACCAAATGACAAGCCTATCATTACGCTGCATTGTACCACTCCTTTTAAATAATAAACGAGATGGCACTATGTCTTTCATTATCTAAGTAAAAATTAGGTACCGAAGAAAGCTTAGGGACGCTTAGGTTTATTTTATTATATGTTTTAAAGATATGGTGACATAAACATACGTCGGTTTTTCATTTAACACGTTCGTCGTGTGTGGAACAATGGTTGTTTTGGACAGTTCGGGAAAGATTTAAATTTTAATTAATTCCATAGAATTCGTAACGATAATGTATAAATTTTTAGACCGATATCCACGTATGAAAGATGTTGACATTTAAGATTAATTAAAACGGGTTGAAAATTTTATAAAACGTTTTTCAACTTTAAAATTAACGAGTGCCGTCAAATTTAAATTTTCTGGACGGTGAGTCTGAGGGATCACTCTAGAAACATTTGAGATTTTAGTAGTACGTTCATCAGAAATAATTAAAATAAACCCAACGGAAAGATCAATGTTCTAGGCCTGCTAAGGCAAAGTCGACCGTAGGTCCGTCTTTTACGCCAGACCGCGCGCTGAATATTATTTTACATGACTTCTTCACTTACGTCGTTAAGATTACCACTTTATTTTAAAGATATGCCATGGCAAATTCAACCGTAGGTCTGTCCAATACATATTTTTGAGCATGACGTCTTCACTTGCGTCATTAAGAGTCTGACTTTAATTCTGTCAATGTAACTTTACAGGAATTCTTCGTACAGATCAATCTTCGATAGGCGCGCCTCTGTGCGATTGTCGCTACAGTTGCCGAAAGTAATCATGCACAAAGACCTCGTTTTCACATTCGAAGATCTCATTGGTAAGTATACTCTGACAAATAACTGTAGAAAGTACATTCAAACTTAACTTTTAAATAAATTCACATTCAAACGTAACTTTTTTTTAGTTTGACTGGGGATTGGCATTGACACGGCTTGAGTGCTATTCGGAAATTATCTCGGCTTTAATAAATACATTTAATCCATATTAATAAAAATGTTAATGTTCGTTTGTTCAAAATCATAAATCTCTGAAAGTTTTTCATCTATGGCTTTGAATTTTTTGGCACAATGTTGCATTCGAGTACGTGTGTGCTTTTATACACTGATATTATATAGATATACTAAAAAAGAGCACCATCTGTTGGACAAACATGCTTATTTGTTTTAAAAAACAGCGCCATCTGTTGGACGTAAATGCAATACGCGCTATTGATTCTGTATCTGCACAGCATACCGAGCCAATGCAAAGCGTGGCGGGGTACATATAGTAAATAAATTAAGTCAGTTTCGACTGATTAATGGTTGGGTTTTTGTTGCTCTATACAGTTGTTAGGATAGGTTATATCTCACAGACGCTAAAACTTGTCTTCTTTTCTAGGTTCCTTTGGAGGAGTCAGCGCTCTGTGTCTTGGTGTAAGCGTCATCTCTTCTGTAGAGATTCTCACTTGTCTCCTCAAACCCATTCTCCGCCTCTTCTCACGGAGGAGGAAGAACCCCATTTTGGACTATGCCAACTCCTTTCCCACCAGCAGCACTAATAGAGTCTAAAACGATTCTTAGCAAAAAATATTTAATTTTATAAACGTTCCATCATAACTTAACACAATGACAATTCAACACGCCTTTAAAAAGTGATATAAAGTCATTAAAAACGAAGATTAAAACTAACATATAAACCTAATCTATTTAATTGAGTTTTCGGTTCATTACTTTTCGTGACTTTATATCACTTTTGAATTGTAATTTTGATCCGCTCACCGTTTTAAAATGTTAAAAATGTTTAAAAAAACAAATGTTCAAACAAATTCAGATTTTTTTTTTAATTCATAGCGTTTGATCAGGGATATAATAATTTTTTTTGTTTACAGTTTTCATATATTTTTTCCAAGATGCTTCTTTAATTCACCATTTTCGCGCATGTACTACGAGTTTCCGGACACCGTGTATAGCAACCAAATTAAATTTTGATCTCTAAATTTCTTGAATCTCTTGTTACAACTTGACTTCACCCGACTCAAACTATTTGGCTCTTGTATTTTTTGTTTACATATTTTTGTATGACTTGACGTCAATAACTTAATAAGTCAAGGCGCTGATGATCCAGAGCCCTCGAGGTTTTTGCTAGCGCCAGACTCAGTCAGACACTACATTCTACACTTTTACTTTAAATAATCCCAGGAATAGTTGGCTGACTTCTGATAGTTGATGCATGCTGTATTTAAAAAGGAATTTTTAAGATACCTCTACATGAGAGAGTTTGGTTATTACCCGTTTCCAAGAGCATTTACCTCGGGAATGCTGTGTGTATGCAGCCTTAGTTCCAGAAGGGATGTTGCATTACTCCTGATGGCGTATAAGCTTCTAAACGGTTTAGTCTCAATACCAGATATTCTGGCTAAAATAGGATTTTATGTCCCGGATAATTTTGCGCGAGGCCGCCAACACAGGCTTTTGATTCTTCCTAGGTGCAGAACTAACTTACCAATGTTGATACCCTTAGGAAGAATCACAAGGTTAATGATATTTTTCACATGTACTACAACGTATTTAAACGTGAAATATTATTATTCAAGACTTAACATTGTAAATCTACATTTTTTTGTCCCTCTTGTAAATTGTATTTGTCATTCACTTTTTTTGTAATTTTTAATTACCGATATTGCAATGTACTGGTTTATACTGTTTTGCAAATAAAATGATGCCGTTTAAAGCAAATGAATCCACCGTTTATCCCATATTTTCAGATTCTATAAATGTGGCACATTATGGTAAGCGATCGCTCAAAACCTTTTTGCAAACTTGGCATTTATTTATTGTTTAGGAACATTTACAGACTATTAACATGAAAAAAAAAATCATTAGATAAGCGCTGCAAAAAAACGTGCATATCAACAGTCCACTTAAAAATGTTCACATCATGCACAGTTTAAGTGTCATTATACACTACGTATTAACAAAAAAATATAAACAGCTAAACGTGAGCAAAGGCAAAAAAAAGAGATATCAAAAACAAAACATACAGATAAATATATGATCCAAAAAACAAAAGAAACAAAAATAAAACAGAAAACAAATGAAGTTAATTAAAAAAAAAAAAAATTCACAATCTATTGCTAATTTGCTTTTTAAAATAAGCGAGACTATTTGCATATATGTATATCTATGTAGTTACACTCAATAGAATTGTACAGACGACAAATTCTAGACAATGGATTGAAGTGTGCAATATTGTTTTTAAATAATTTTAGATGAAATATATTCTGATTCCTTAGATTACGTCCATTAGGAACTTTAATAAGAATATTGCTCACACAATGAGTTGCTTCAAGCTTGTCATGAATAATTTTGTGTAGATATATTAAGTCAGCAAATTGTCTTCTTTTATCCAGGGTCGTAAAGTATTGCAGTCGTTCCTCGTAAGACTGCAGTACGGCACTTTGTAGCAGTCTCGCCCGTTAAAGTACCTACCGCACTGACATTCAGCATTCTCAAGTTGCCGTCTTGTTTGGCGATCGAGTCTGAAGTGCGCATCATTTGGATTTGGTTCGACAGTTGTGGTTCGAGTCCCGGTGGCACGAGAGGTTCTGATAGACTTGCTGACCTTGGCGGACCCTGAATTTACGTAAGAGGCCCTTTAAATTGAGATTGATATATTTTTAGTTTCTTAGGGATTACACTGATAATTTATAAATTTGTTCAGAATTATCTAATTCTGAGCTGGCGCCCATTTAATTCTTATAGCATCATTTATTCTTTGTAAAATCTTCAACTGACATGACTTGCATTTTTAACTATCGAGAATTTCTGTCTCGACACGCTTTGATATATAACCTTTATATTGAGTCTCTTGTTTCTTTTATTATTTCCTAGAGCTATGTGTTTAGAAACCGCATTTTATAAAATAAATCTTATATTTGCTATAAGAGTTTTATTACTGGTGCAAGCATTTAATCTACCCACATATATCTTGAGTTCCTTTTAGAGAAGTATTAAATACAGGTAAGATTACTTGTTACAAATGGCGCCCAACGTGGGGCCCGAACCCACGACCCTGAGATTAAGAGTCTCATGCTCTACCAACTGAGCTAGCCGGGCATGCCAAGAATCACTCAAAACGTTTTTGCAAACTTGGTATAATATGTTAAGAATCACTCAAAACGTTTTTGCAAACTTGGTATAATATGTTAAGAATCAGTCAAAACGTTTTTGCAAACTTGGCAAAATATGCCAAGAATCGCACAAAACGTTTTTGGAAACTTGTCATATTATGCCAAGTTTGCAAAAACGTTTTAAGCGATTCTTGGATAGCTTGTCGTAGTGTGCCACATTTATAGAATCTGTAAATTTGGGATAAACGGTGGATTCATTGGATTTAAACAGCGGTAAGGTAAGATAAGCACAATAAGCAGTGTCATATGTTTCCATATTTATTAAATAATATGGTAAGTTTATATATATGACGCCAATCGCTCGAAATAACTATTTAATAAAGTAATTTGTTGAAAAAATTTTTTTTTTGTATTTTATTTAATCATCCACTAAAAGTAATCACAGGTTATATATTACTCCACTAACTTACGTTATTAATCTTAGCCTGAAAGAAGGAATTTTTCCGAGCATCCTAAAAAAGGGTCTGGTTATTCCTATTCATAAATCAGGACCTACAAATAATGTTAACAACTTCAGACCCATTATACTATTAAACACATTGTCAAAAATTCTTGAAAAAGCAATAAAAGAACAGCTGCAACATTATCTGGAAAACATGCAAATACTCTCAGTTAACCAACATGGCTTTAGAAAAAATAGCATCACAGAAAACACAATTGCCACGGTAACCGAGTTTATTACACATAATTTAGATGCCAGAAAAAAGTTATTTCAATCTATTTGAGCTTATCTAAAGCCTTCGATACAATTTCGCACAAACAACTTTTAAGAAGCTAAAAAACATTGGCATTAATGGAGTAGAATTTTAATTAGTGAAAAGTTTCATGTCTGACAGAACACAACAAGTTAAAATTGACAATAAGACATGTGAACCACTTTTAATCACGTACGGAGTCCCACAGGGGAGTGTACTTGGCCCACTAATATTCCTCATATACATAAACGAATTATGTGACATTGAAATTGATGGTAAAATCGTGACCTTCGCTGATGATACAGTTCTTCTGTGTCAAGCAGCCACATGGAAAGAGTTATTCATAACAGCTGAAAAAATTTTGTCAATTGTCATAAAATGGCCCTACAGAAATACTCTTTTAACGTTAACACAGTCAAAACAAAATACATCACAAATAGTATTAGCAAAGAGGCCAACCTCCTTCTAATTTGGACTTGTTTTTGTATGACTGTAAACAAACATCATCCAATTGCCAATGCGAACACATCGAAAGGGTAAAACAAATAAAATACTTAGGAGTTATTATTGATACACACTTACAATTGACTGAACACATTACTTTCATCACTAATAAACTAAAACGAGTCTTGCACCTAATAAAATCAATTAAAAACATTTTTCCACTATCAATACTCAGATCAATATATTTTGCACTGGGTCAATCCATTGCCACTTATAGCTTGGGCAAGCGCTATAAACACAATAATTGACCCAATTCAAAAAGTTCGAAAGGCAATAATAAAACTCATATTGCAAGTACCATTCTACACAGACTCAAACAAAATCTTCAAAACACTAGACGTCATGTCAATAAGACAACTTTACGCCAAAACTGCTCTCCTACACCTCATCCATAATAATCTTCATATTACAAATCAACCAAAAGCCATAATAACAGCCAGGTCCTCAACAAATAAAACACTGAACATTCCGATAACGCACACCACACACGGACAAAGACACTTTCAATACTACGCAACCAAACTCTTTAACACTATGCCCATTACTTTACAAAAATTAATGACTTCAAATACATCTACAAACTTTCTCAAAAAACATATATCGTAAACTGGATAAAAAATCAAGATATTCAATTTATTCAAAAGATTATAATTCCAAACCAAATATAACCAAAATATAATAAGTAAAATTAAATATTATACACGTTTTTCAAGAATTATCCAAAAATACATGCACCAACATATAAATGTGTGTTTTCATGTTTCAATATATGTCTGCGAAAAAAAAAAATTCTCCCAGTGAGGTGTTCACGTAACATACAATATCACCCACACACAGTTTTACCTATATCAATCTATGTTCTTTATTTTTTATACCTTTTTTCTGTACTTCAATATAAACCACTGTAATCATTTGTAAAATGTGAATTAAAGAATAGACATAAATAAATAAATATAAGTTTGAAATTGCTCTCCTGAAAAGTTGTTTTTTTTTACTTGTTCTCTTTATACTTAATAGCATTATAAATATTATGGTTTCATGTCAGTTATAAAAATCTTTTTCAGATTATAGTTTTATTTAAAAATATCCCCACTTGACATTCAATTTCACATATGTTTGCTGTTTTTGAATATATCCCAAAATAAAATACTATTTTTCAAAGCAGATGAAATCATCTTTTATATTTTAATATTACAAACGGATAAAATATGATTTAAGATTTTCAAGGCCAAAAGTATTTTTGTTATTTGTTTTTTTGGTGTTTGCCATGTTGCGCTAACTCCTTCTTTAGCCAACGTTTCGGACAGTATTGCAGTGTCCATCATCAGGGCAGATGTGTTATTAAAAAAAACTTTCTTTCACGTATTGCCATTGGCAAGAACCTAATGCGGGTACGATTGTACCACAAGGTATGCACCAAGCCTTACTGTCCAATTCTATATATTACTGTACAAAACAGACAGGGGGTTATTATATGGTGATGGTCTGGCTTGTAAGCCACACAGATCATCAGGGAATAATAATTACCCTATAAAAAAATGGGTTGATTACAAAATTCACTCTGCAAGAAGCGTAACAAGTTATCATCCAGCCACCAAATACAAAAAACAGAGAACTCACCGAATTTATCACTCGCATTGAGATTGGCAGCGATTCCTTATTCTCAAGGTTAATCTCCAAATTCGGCAGCGGACGGCAATCAGCACCATAAAACTTGCATTCGCACCATGAAAAAATAATCTGTCACGACCAGCTCTCAAGAGAGTGGAATTTAGAATAAAATTGAATTAACACATTGTAATTCTAAAAGTACTGCCGCTTTCTTGTGATAAAAATATTTTAATCTTTTAGTCTTAAATCGACCAAACAGGAATAGTGGTGCCCTCTTTTGTCAAACAATATAATTCAGATGAATCCAGCTGCTTAATGCAGAGATGACTGTATTTCATTATCACTTTATCACCTGTGGAGCAAAATCTATTCAAAACTGACCAGAGATGTCTATCCTGTCCACTATTTTTAATTTTAATTTTAAAATTTTATTTCAAACTAATTTTAAGTCTACTGCTTCTCCAACATAAAAAAATACTAAGAATAAATCCCAACCGTCCCAACGGTGATCAAACATATATTATGTTAACGTAAAACAACAAGTATGTAAACAAAAAAAAAACAAGAGACAATATAGTTTGAGTCGAGTGAAGTCAAGTTGTAACAAGAGACACATTTTTCGACTTGATGGCATATTTTGAGTCAACGGGCATCACGGATAATTTTTAAAAAAGACGATAATTTACACAACCAGTTTGGCTGTACTACGAGGGTAGGTGGGGATCACATGTATGAGGTGGAGTTCAGTTGGCATAGTCCAATATGACGTTCTTCCTCCTCCGTGAGAAGAGGCGGAGAATGGGTTTGAGGAGACAAGTGAGGATCTCCACAGAAGAGATGACGCTTACACCAAGACACAGAGCGCTGACTCCTCCAAAGGAACCTGGAAAAATGCAAAAAGACCAGTTTTAGCGACTGTGAGATATAACCTAATCCAACAGCTGTACAGGGCAACAAAAACTGACTTAATTTATGATCTAGACGTACCCCGCTACGCGTTGCTTTGGCTCGGTCTGCTGTGTAGATACAGAAACAATAGCGCGTATTGCATTTACGTCCAACAGATGGCGCTGTTTTTTTAAAATAAAAAGCATGTTTGACCAACAGATGGTGCTGTTTTTCAATATATCTATATAATATCAGTGTATAAAAGCACAAGCGTATTCGAATGCAACGTTGTGACAAAAATTCAAAGCCATCGATGAAAAACTTTCGGAGATTTAAGATTTTGAACAAACGAACATTAATATTTTTATTTATATAGATTAAATGTATTTATTAAGGCCGAGATAATTTCCGAATAGCATTCAAGCCGTGTCAATGTCAATCCCCAGTCAAACCAAAAAAAGTTACGTTTGATTGTATTTTCTACAATTATTTGTCAGAGTATACTTACCAATGAGATCTTCGAATGTGAAAATGAGGTCTTTGTGCATGATTACTTTCGGCATCTGTAGCGACAATCGCACAGAGGCGCGCCTATCGAAGATTGATCTGTACGAAGAATTCCTGTAAAGTTACATTGACAGAATTAAAGTCAGAATCTTTACGACGTAAGTGAAGAAGTCGTGTAAAATAATATTCAGCGCGCGGTCTGGCGTAATGGACGGACCTACGGTCGACTTTGCCTTAGCAGGCGTAGAAAATTGATCTTTCCGTGGCGTTTATTTGAATTATTTCTGATGAACGAATTACTAAAATCTCAAATATTTTTAGAGTGATCCCTCAGACTCACCGTCCAGAAAATTTAAATCTGACGCCTCTCGTTAATTTTAAAGTTGAAAAACGTTTTATAAAATTTTCAAACCGTTTTACATTAAATATTTTCATGGCAAGGTACTGTTTTAATTAATCTTAAATAAAAATATATTTCATACGTGGATATCGGTCTAAAAAATGTATACATTATCGTTACGAATTCTATGGAGTTAATTAAAATGTGAGCTTCGAGCAAACATTGACAGAATTAAACGTTGTTTTGTGTAACATTGAAAGAATTAAGTGTAAAACACTAAAAATGTGTGACAGAATCAAATACTCTCGGCTAGCAATCCGAGACGTTGATTGAAATGGCTTTAGCTAGATTTGGTGATCAGATCTGAATAGCCAGGCACATCTTCTATCTCTCCCCACTATCTTCAACAACACACCCCAATTGGAGGTGCCATAGTCTCACTGGCTCCAGGCGGTTAGGAGCAGTTACTACTGAGAAATTATTACTGTAGGTATATAAATATGGTAATCTTTTTAATTACTTACCATTTAATAACATCTACATATTTGATTACTTTATTTTATTAACATCTACATATTTAATTACTTTATTTTATTTACATCGACATATTTAATTACTTACATTTATTAACATCTACATATTTAATTACTTACATTAATGAACATCTACATATTTTTCTTTTATTCTATTTTTGTCTTAATTGTTTCATTAAGTTCAGTTTTCTTTTCTTTTCACTACATGGGACCTTACTAATGAACATGTTTTAAATTTTGCCCATCTGATAAATCACCATTAATGAATGGAATATCATATTTTATCATTTGTGTTAAATTAAACACTTTTTTAGTGAGTGGGTTATTATATGTACTTTAATTACATAAATAAACAGAAAAATATAAAAAAAATACCTTAATGAAAAAGGAAATGATGGCTCTTTGTAAAATAGTGAGCATAATCTATTGTAACTTTATAGTCAGCCATTTAATACCGCCGGTGTGCCGTGCTGTACATATATTATGTTTTCATGGTAATTTGACACCCTCGAAATTAAAATTTGGGCATATACTTTTTTTAATATTTTCTATTAGTCCAAGTTATAAATAAATATATTTAATTAGGATACAAAGTATTTCTTATTTTGTCTTCAAATGCAGTCATGTAGATTTAATAAACATAAAAATTAAACTTAGAAATGTGCTGTGTTTTTTTGTGGTTTTCCGAATTTTTTTAATTGTTCCTTGAAGCTCTGTATTTTTATTTTTCTATGTAGATAAATATATACAGAAAAAGGTAATAAAGATAAACTATAAACAAAAAGGTAAGAAAGATAAACTATAAGCAAAGTAAGGTAATAAAGATAAACTATATACAAAGAAAGGTAATAATGATAAACTAAATACCAAATAGATAATAAAGATAAACTATATACCAAATAGATAATAAAGATAAACTATATACAAAAATGCTAATAAAGATAAACTATATACAAATAAAGGTTATAAAGATAAACTTTATACAACAAAGGAAATAAAGATAAACTATATACAAACAAAGGTAATAAAGATAAACTATATACTAATAAAGGTAATAAAGATAAAATATATACAAAAAAGGTTAAAATGATAAACTATATACAAAAAGGTAATAATGATAAAGTATATACAAAAAGGTAATAATGATAAAGTATATACAAAAAGGTAATAATGGTAAAGTATATACGAAAAAGGGTAATAAAGGTAAAGTATAATAATATTTGGCTAATTTAAATGGCACCGTTTCCGTGAAAAATCACATCAAGGGCGATGAACAAATTTTGGGGGTCTATGTCAGCTAGAAAAAAATTTGAGGGTCCACGAGATTCAAATGGGGGTACATACGAGCGGACCCCCATTTATCTCAACTCAATATTTAGGAGTTCCGTAAATGACACAATACACCTAACACAAATAACACAGTTTACGTAATACTAATAATAGACTGAGAAATTACTTATTTGATATTTGTATGTTTATATATCGTAAAGTTGTTAATTGAGGTATTGTTACGAAATACAATCACTCTATACATTAAAAGGTACAATCACCCTGTAGCAACATTTGTCACCCCACTCCGGCAGACCAAGCGCCCAGATGGTCAAACACGTGGACAATCGCCCGAGCCGCGAGAGTCAGAATTCTCCAGTGTTGCCAACTCAACTACTTCAAAATATGCTAGAGTGATGGGAAAAATATGCCAGAAATATGCTAAATTCCTTTAAAAAATGCCAAAAAAAGCTAACATAAATTTAACTTAGAAATAAAATCAGTGAAATAAAATATCAATATCTTCATCTTCTTCTTCTTCATTAACAGCAGCTGATGTGGAAGGCTGAGAGACGGAGTCGTAACTTTCTTTGGTCCCAATGCAGCGTAGTACTTCGTCAGGAACAGTGTAAGAATAACAGCACTTTCCTGATCTCTTTAGGCCAAATCTCACGTACAAAATGACATTCAGGGTTCTCACCGCCAAACGATTTCGGAGTTTTATTTGACTAGACTCATTTGGCTAAATACACGTTCAATGTCCGCATTTGAATGCGGTAATGTTAAAATAGACATTTTAAACTGACATAAATCACCAAAAGGGTTATTATTAGCTGCATCTTTATATTGCATGACTTCATTCCAAAACTCTACAGTGGAAGTCAAGGATTCCCATTTAATGTGAACTATGTTTCTCTTTTGAGACACCAGCTTTTCAATCGTAGGTTCATTTTATCAGAACTCTTGGGCTATTTTTACAATGGATGGTTTTACTACTTTTAAAGTATCTTTATCTTTATCGCCCGAAAAAGTGCTGTCCATAGTGCAAGTGAGGTGGGGAGACCGACAAAGTTATCGATATCATTTTTGTTAGTTAAAAAATTGGTTTTTATTATTTCCATTTTTCTGTAAAAATAAGCTAAATAAATATGCTATATGCTAAAAGCATAATAGTTATGCTAAACATGGAGTAATTATGCCAAATTTAGCATATAATATGCTAACTTGGCAACACTGGAATTCTCCGCGCTTCGAAAACAGTCGGGAGCCACCCGCCGTCGTGCGAGCTGTGCCCCGTGCCGAACACTTATTAAAGCTCTCAGCATGACGCTAAAAACAAAGTCACGCGTAGTTTACGTATTTTTAACAAACTCATAATTGTTGTAATTAATATTATGCAATACCAGTCTCAACATGTTTTGGATTCATTATTTAAACTCGCCCGTCGGACCCGTACCTCGGTTATATTCACGAGCGAACATCCTGCCTTGGCGATTCAGTAAGCATCTTTAGTATTTAGTATTTAGCATCTTTTGTGTTCAAGACGGTAAATTCATGTAAAATTCCCTGTTTCACCCTGTCGTTTCTTTAGAGAGGGAGAGAGTTAATTTTAACGATGTTAGAGAGTGAGAGATTCTATTTTACCGTGTGTTTCTTTAGAGAGTTTAAATATACCTGTGTCCTTTTATATTTATGAGTAATAATTGAATTGACCTTCCCAATCCCTGACCGATGGACGAAGAAATGAGCTGGAAAGTTCCCCACCCCTGATGGATTCGAGTCCTCATCTGTTCTACTTTTTACACTGAGCTAGCAAATTACACTACACCCTGGTTCAATTCCAAGATGGGTTTTAACAAATACATAGCAGTATATAGATAGAGTCTACGTTCCTTTTCTCGTCAGAATTAATACATTGAAGCAAAACATTACACATTGGAAGCCGCGAATTTTCCTAGTTCCTCAACATGTTTTCGAAAAACGTCCAGGGTAATAATGACGTACAATATTTAGATGTACTTCACACAGACTTCAAAACTAAGTTTGAGGACATTTTGATTGTGGAAATGGAATGTTGAAGAACCGGATATCATATGACAAGAAGAACTGATCGGAATAAGCGGTAACAAAGAACGTAAGGGGCAGTTTTGTAGGGCCAGCTACAGAAAGAAATCCCCGTTCCTTATCCTGCTTCATTTTCATTTGGTTTAATACCTCACAAAGGCAGATTACGCTATAGCGTTTTATATATCTCCAAATTGCTCGTTATTCAGACCTGTCACACCTTAAAAGATGATGTGTTATACGTGTGGACGTGGTGACGATATGCCCTGTGATCTGCTAGCCAGGCCATGATTGAAAATTATGCAACCCCCTCTTCTACCTACGGCAGTTTCGGAACAATTTACGGAGCGCCATAATTACGCGGCTGTCATCTGTCAAAGTGACAGATCCAGTACAAAAAAAAATGTATTCCGCAGCAGTTCCCCAATTGATCAACTATAATTGACCCACGGAATGTTCGAGAAACCAACAAGACTCCAAACGAAAAATCATAATCGTCAGGTAAAGGCTTCTTTTTCTCAATCCTCGTATTTCCTTTTGATAGAAACACGATTGATTGATCTTCTCTTTTTCATTTAAATACAGTTCTTTTTAAATAGTAATTGGGTAGCAAGCAGCTGCCAATATTTTACTGGTGTTGGGCGTATTATTAATATTTAAGGATATTAGCCCTTAGTAATTAGGTTGGATGGTTGACTGACCAGAGATTGGTGCGCTTATCGTGCGGCACATAGTTGATCTCCGTGCATTGCGGTACACACGCGCACTTGGCCAAGTTGGAGGGCAGGTTGATGAGTATCTCCATGCTGCGTCCTAAACACGCCATGCCCTTTGCATCGCACGGCTTTCCATCTGCAATCAATTGGTTAGGGGTCAATTAGTTCTCTCAGTCTCAGGTACCTATCCGGGGGGGTCAACTTAGAGCCCCCCTCTCTCCCATTCTTCCCCCGGGAGAAACTCGCATAGGTGTTCATTCATCAACCCGTCAAGCTAATTTGTTCGGTTTTGCAAACAAACTGCTATTCCCGAGTCAATTTATTTGTTTTTAGGAACAGCTCATATATGGTATCTTAGAAATCGTTGTGTCTACCTTACAGTCATAGTGAGAAATATTATCTAAACGGTGCTAGAAAGAGAAAACACTACACTTTATATTCAAATCTAGAAGTTAATTTTATAATAATCTCAATGTGGCCTTCTCTTAAACCGAAGATTCCGATTTGAGACCGAAATTTGAGAAAAGAAAAAAAACTTTGTGAATTTTTCATAAATAATTTTTAGATGAAACGATAAAAAAGTAAGGTAACGGTAATGTTTATAATACATTTGTTTACTAAAGTGTTTGTTTTATTTTCGTTATTCGTGATTTTTGTTCAGTGTTTAGACGACAAAACGTAAGGTGAGCCATTTAAAAAAAAATTGTTTTCGCGTTAAAAATCTTAATAAAATAAAATTTATTTCTGCACCTTTCAAAAATAGTTGTTAGTTTGTGGTTAAGTAAAAAATAATTTAATTTTTTTGAATTTTATTGCAAAGCGGAAATACACTCGATTTTTTTACCTTCTGACAACGTCAGAATTTTGTTCAATGTTCAATGTGCCGGAGACCTGATGGATTAAGCACAGGCAATTTCAGTGTTCCGGCAATCAAATTTACACTAACATAAGTTTAATTCAGCCGGTTTAAATTCTTTTCTGCATTTTATGTTTGGTTAAAAATAAGAATAAATTTTTGGTCTTATCTGATTTTTAAAAACCGGTGCAACTCCGGGGACTTCAGCTAGTGTGTTATGTTCATTATAAAGTCACCAATCAGTGGCTAAGTTGGCATCACGTGTGGTTCCACCCAGCCGTAGTGCATTAAATTCCTCGGCTGGCTAAGTCCTCCATCACGACACAAGCAACATTTTCCGCTTACTGTGATGGTGGTAAGAGATTTTTGAATATTGTCAGGTTATTTGTAACCCGGGATTGTTTGTCTTTCTTAAAAAATAAATGGAAAGAGACTTACCGCCGACAATGTAGAAAAAGGGTCTACAACCGCAGAAGACTATGGACATCCTACTTCTGCAGTCTATCTGGCAGAGGGCATTGCTGTAGGCCTATTAAAGGAGAAAGAAATCAATGTTTATCATTGTTGTAGGCCTATTAAAGGACAGAGAAATCAATGTTTATTTTACCACTAGACCAAATTATTCTTCTCTCTCGCTCGAGGACATGTTCCAGTAGGTTCCACCCGATTACTTTAACTTACCCTTTTTAGGGGCTTTTACAAATTATTTGTAATAAATAATATGGTTTTATTAATGTGGCTGTACATAAATTTAAAACAAAATCATCCCACCCCGGTCTGTGCATTTCTAATCAAGAGAGTATTGTAGGTTAGGTATGCCTAGGACATTGATTTCTTGTATAATGGACGGAATACATTAATCTCCTCAGATTCAAGATCGTATTGAAATCTAGTTTCCTCACCGGTATGGTAGACGATATTTTCTCCGAGGGATAGCGGCAGCCACGCTGCGACCTCGCCAGGCCTCTGACAGCGCTGCCCGAGCGGACCTGCAGAGCCCGGAACACCCCTTCCACCTCCTGACCCCCCTCCACCGGGCCCAGGGACGCGCTGGTGGTCTCAGCTATCTCCCACGGAGAGTGAACGTAATACTGGAAACAAAACATATTAATATTATATTTGGTATTCATATGGTGCTGCTAAAACTAATATGAACCCTGTAAGACAGCAAAATAGCCTCAATTAAATATCCCTCCATGAAACATATTAAATAATCCCCAAATATGAATATTTAAGCTGAGGCGTTTAAATGGCCCAAACAATGAAGGTTTTCTACCCTTAGTAAATAATAAAAGTAATTTATGCACGCGGCGTATTTCTATCTAAAGCGTTGTGACAATAAATTGCCCAACTGTTAATAGAAAGATTCACTATCCTGAAAGTGATGCCTTGGAATGATGACAAACGAAAACCAAATTCACAATGAAATAGCAGGTTTTTGAAATTCATGTAACGATAATGATTTTCAATTTCTTTGTCTAAAGGAACTTTTCACCACCATACATTATGCGTTCTTGCAAGTACTAAGCAATTTAGTGCTCATTTAAATAGTGGAAAAATCCTTAAGATATGTTAAAAATATTGTGAATATTGTTTATAATTATTGTTATGGTGCTGAACCAATGACGTAGGGCATGGACAAAATGTTTTTTCTCAGAGTTAAGTGTGTGGATTTAATTTTTTTAAATGAGGGAAGTCTCTCTTCGAGTAGGACACCAGAATATGGACAACGTTTCTCCTGCTGCAATTTTTAGAGGGGATTCCAGTTTTGCTAAGGATAAGGAATTGTCGTTTACCCTAAAATTATTAATGACTTTTTCGTTAACTGCGGTTCCCGTTCTTTGTAAAGAATTGGCGTTTTAAAACACAAAAATATTTCAGCTAAACAGAGCGGTGAGTGCAATACTCTGTCTGCCATATAAAAGCATACATCTAGATAAATTATATGACATTATTTTAGACTATTTAGCATCTGTACTACGGTAGCTTGAGGGAAATTCTCCATCTACGGTGAGGGGTGAGCCTTGCAATTGGGCGACGGCCTGGACAAGAGTATTTTCCGATCAATACTCTGTGGCGCATCAAGCCAGCAATCCCATGCACCCCTCTGCAAACATCTGTGAGGCACTGCATCGCTAAGGGAACGAAAAACGCCCTGCATGCGTGGTCGTACTGTACTCTGAGTGTGTTCATAACGCCTTGTGTATACCTTGTCCATTGTTTGGTAGAGTAAAAGCTCGTACAGTATGTCTGGAATACTGGATTTTTAAGGTTAAGGACAAATCCTTCCAAGTAGAACTGGAATCGCCCCTCAGGGGTCTATCTAAAATCAAGTAAGTTTAAGGATTATGGATAACTTACCGTCCCGGTGGAGTTATCGATACTCAGTTTGGCGGAACACTGGCGGCCCATGTAATGGCACGAAAACAGACTCTCTTCTGGGAAAACGCTGGAGAAGGCGTTAGGCGTGTTCTGCTGCAGTTGCCAAGTCTCCACGCTCTGGTATCTGGAAAATACTCATTATTGACAGTTATTAAGGTTGGTAAACGATAAGAGACTATGGCATCCTCACGTGCCGTATGTTGTGAGGCTGATGGTGTGTGGGGAAGAGGAAAATTGGGATGTAATATTCGATTCCTCTTTCTACTACAGGGTTCTACTTAAGGATAAGGAACTGTTCCTAATCTTCAAATTAACTACTTTTGCATTGTTATCCTAGGGAACTGGAGGCAAATTCCCGTTCTTCATATTTAGCTAAGGAATGTACCTTTCCCTCTCGTTTTAGTTTTGGCATTAGGATAAAGAACGGGAAATTGCCTCATGGAATCGCAGTAAACGAAAAAGTCGTTAATTTTATGGCTATGGACAAATCTTTTGTCATCCGAGAAAAGGAATCGCAGTTAATGGAAAATATGTTAACAATTTCAAGATTAAACGATAAGGAATTGTCCTTAACCTCAATGAAAGACTTTTGACGGTAGAAAATAAAAATAAATATAAAAAATAAACTGGGTTACAAATAAGTAACTGTACTTGACCTTAAAATAAACTACCGTTTACAGCATAATAAAGTAGGCAATAATTCTTTACTCTTAAGTAAACGTTTCGATTCTTAATTATGGTTTATTTTACCTTGAGAAGACTGAGTTGAACGTCCTGCAGATGCCCATCTCCGTCATGACTGGCACCCAGACCTCAACGTGTCCGGGCTCGTGCAGACTGACGCTGAGTCCTGTGGGTGGTGACACTGCCACGGCCACGGACATGAGCTCCACGCCCTTCAGAGTGGCATCGTTCTCGTACTTCCAGAAGAGACGCAGGTTGGCGCGGAAGGAGACGGAAGCCACCAGGCGGATAAAGCCAATGTAATACTCGTAGCGGTCCTCATCAGAGCGGCTCACGTTCCATGTCCTGGATAAATTGAATTTTTTATTACTTATTAGATTCCTTGTATAAACCTATACTTCTTCTAGATCGTATCGAAATGTCTTAAAAACAGTGTGGATTTCACATTTTACCTTTCTAAAACTTCCTTTCCTTAAATAGACACACAGTATCCCCAAAGATGATATAGGCTCTGAGGGAAATTATTGTCCTCAGGGCCTCTTGTGTGGGGTTAATGGTAAAAAAATGGATACCGTTTCAAAATGTGTTTGCATCGTTAAAAAAATCTGTCAATTCAAAATGAACAGAAAAAACAAATAACATACATAGAGTAAAGAACGAATAACAATTAACAAAGAACAATTGGATATTTAACATAGCACATAAAACAGAGAATAAAGAGCAAAAAACAATTAGCAAAAAAAGTAAAAATATAAAGAAACAATAAACAAATAGCAAGAACAAAGAAAAATAAACAATATAACATAGAAGAAAGAACTTTGGGGATCTGGTAAGGAGACAATGAAAGATAAATTTTGTGTTGTGTTACAGCATTTATTCTGAGTCAGTAGAGTTGCGCAGTGAGTCGATAACGTGGAGTCTTCCGGGTACTCCAGTGTGAATAAGGTAGCCGATGGTGCGATGGACCTGGTCGGCAGACGATGCCGCGGGGCCGAGGCACAGATCGGCAAAGGTTTCGCAGGGTCTAGGCGCGTGAGGTCAGCGCTATCCAGGAATGATAGCCGGGACCAGGGCGCTGACGTGATCACTAGGAGTCTATATTGATTCGTAGTCCGTGCAGAGCCGGGTGTAGGTTAACTAGATCCTGTAGCGGCGCGGTGCGCGGCTCAGTACGCAGCAAGCGATCACTGAGCTCGCGATTGGACACTCGAAAAACTGCTAATTAATGACTGACTAAGTACATCTCGCGAACCTCATTATATAGCCACCCGGTGCGCCGAGAAAATTTCAGACATGTAGGTAGGAACGCCGAACGTTCGCATTGCGTCTAGAGTGTTCCCGCTACAGTGCGTTTTGCATTGGTGAGCGTTCCAGAATATTCTCGTAGCATCGCTACAGAATAAATAACAAAAAATGAATAAATAAGAAAGAACAAAGAATTTAGAACAAAAAACAAAGTGAAAGCAACGCGCAGTAATTATTTCTGACACGGAGTAATAATTACAGTTTGATGTAGTCCTCGGCCAGGGTCTCGTCCACGCGGTCAGTCAGGCAGACGGTGACCGCCGGGAATGTGGTGGACCACTCGCGAAAGTTCTTCTTGATGGACACCACGGTGGGGTTGAGGGTGTACCGGTTCAGCTGCGCCTTGCACAACAAGCCCGCGCTGTAGGTGGCCACCACCATAGACACCACCCAGAACAGCCTGCCAATTCAAACACACCATTATTATAGTTACAGAAAAAAACTCAACTGCGGCATAATATTAATTTCATTTAAGTGCTCGACAATTGCCGAATTTTTTTTTATTTTTATATTTACTCCACACAGGAGGCCCTGAAGAAAATAATTTCCCTCAGGGCCTATGTCATCTTTGGGGATGCTGTGTGGAGGGTCTTTTTGTGGATTTGTCCGGATGGTCGAGTTTGCGCGCTCGAAAGTGACAGATGGATCTGAGAACACCTCGAGCGTGCAACAATGACTTATTATATATTTCAATTAAGTACTCGGCGATAAAATGCCGATTTATCCGGATCAATCAGCAATAATTTGCCGATTCAAGTCCTGGAAGACCCAAAAAGCATCGAGCACGCCTAATTATGACGGAAATTGAAATCCGCTAGAAATTCTTTAATATTGGTTGGGACGACGGGGATAAGCTTAATGGTTTTTGGTATATAGTACTTGGCGGTAACGCTAAAACTAAACGCCGATAACCACATTAATCTCACTAAGTATTATACTTAAATACCGGCCCATACATAAACACACACTTCACCACAATCTATATACACATTTGCACTGATGGTGGACAATTGACACCGTAACGCAGTCCGAAACGTAGGCTAAAGAAGGAGAAAAATCATGGGTTATTATATTCGTAAGATTTGTGAAACTGACAACATTTATTAATAAATATATATGCCTCATAACCCTAAAAGAACCCTCCCCTACCCCTACCACTTTCTTCAAAGAAATTTACCTTTTAAGCTCAAGGTTAATCGTGACGTTCGTTATAATCTACGTGTTCACAGATGGCGTTAACTTAATTATTTGATTAAAATACGGTTCTTGCAAATCATGCTTCATAATAAAGACGATTGTTTTTGTTTGCGCCATACATACGTAATATGAATATAAATAAATAGTTTTGTCCGTATGAAAACTCTTTGAAAGTCTGGTTAGGTGGTGCCAGATGAAAGACGGCGGTAAAGGTCACAGGGTGTATTTGAGACAGGTAGCCGTGATGAGAGTTGACTTAGGACTGATGATGTACTCTCCGGATGCAGGCGGTGATGTGCTGGTCAAGCGCGGGTCAGTGAGTCGACGCCGCTGCTGGTGACCGGACTCGTTGACGGTCAGGAACTGGCGAAGAACGTGGGTCTTCAGGTACTCCAGTGCTGACGGGAAAGCCAAAGGTGCGGTTGACCTTGTAGGCGGTTGTACGGGAGGTGCGTAGACCAGAGAGGATGCTGCGTGGTCTATGTGCATGGATGTCCGGATGTAGCGCTGGCCAGGGACGGTGGCCGGGGCCAAGGCGCTATGATGATGTATATATATATATATATTTTTTTTTACTATTTTAATATATCCCGATGGAGTCCATGGTTGAACCGAGCGGAGCCGGGAATGTGGTCCTATCACTCGTTGTGCCTTGTTAAATGACGGCTGATTGATGACTGACTGACTGCTCGCTGCGTTGGGCCCATTTATACAGAACGGCCGACGGAAACAGTAGGTAGGCAAGATCGCAAGTAAAACGGAGACAATCGCTCAGTCTGGGTCCTACTGGAACTTTCGTTGGCGCTGCTATTATTCCTAGGCAACAGGCTAGAACCTTCTCGTGAGTTGGCGTAATGTGCCAGATCAACTTGCAACGTATTGTCGTAGGTAGCTCTAGACGTTGCGAGTAGGTAATCACTCGCAAGTAGATAGGTAGGTCGTGTTGTTTACAATTATCGAGACAATCTGAATTATTTTCTCGCTACAAATCAATTCTTCCTAGAAAGGCATACAAATACAATATTGGATTTAATCACCGCTAATATATTGTATTTGTATGCCTTTCTAGGAAGAATTGAGTTTGTATACAGAAAAGAACAACAGGGTTTTCCAATAAGAGGTGTTATTTTGAGTTTCGTTGCTTGTGTGGCACGTAGCGCCGTCTTGTTGAAAGTAAACGTTGTCCAGATCAATACCATCCTCTTCCAGCCATAAAAAAATCATTAATTATCTCTCGATAGCGCAATCCATTCACCGTAACTGTTGCTCCAGCCTCATTTTCGAAAAAGTAAGGCCCAATGACTCCGCCGGACCATAAACCGCACCAAACAGTCACACGTTGAGGATAAAGAGGCTTTTTTAACAATAACCCTTGGGTTTTTAGAGCCCCAGATTCGACAATTTTGCTTGTTGTCGAAGCCACCGAGGTGGAAATGGGCCTCATCACTCAAGATGATTTGAATTTGATTCACAAGTGAATTTTAATAATTTCAATGCGTTGTTGAAGCGTTTACCGTTCCATTTTTATCAATGGTGTAGTTTCTACTTGTCAAATGTCAAAAAATGACAGCTTCAAAAGTAACATCTACTGAAATAGCGGGCTATTCAAAATTTCACCCCTTATTGGAAAACCATGTATTTATTCATATTCGTATTACGTATATATGGCGCAAACAAAAAATCGTCTTTATTATGACCGGACCTCAGGTCGGTGGCATTAATTTTTACTCGGGAGATATTTTTAATTTGTATGGATATTTCAGGCGAGTAATTAATACTTATAATAATTTGTTCAACAAATACACGTTTCAAATAAATAATTATTAATTTAAAATCATATAATGCTGGTGATAAGTACCTACCTAGTTTCAATTTTTTTTTTAATTTACGCTGGAATATTTCACATTACCCACGCACCAACAGCCGCGCGCGCGCATAAAATGTACGTATTATATGTTGAGGTGACACATTACGCTATAATCTTCCTCAGGAGAGGGGGTGAGATCGATTGGGGGACTGCCGCGGAATATTTTTTTTTTGTATGGGATCTTTTTTTGAAGTGACCCACCGCTGTCCCACCCCGGTATAGGTGACTTATGGTCACCCCTTCGGAGCTCTCGCAAGAATCTAATTTTTTTGTGTAAACGACTCTACAAAATATAAGAAAGAATCTAGACCTTCAATTTCCCCGCATACAGTGTTAGGAAGCGGTATGCGAGCGCTTACAGGTAAGCAACAAATATCTCTTAACCAAGAAAGATAACAACAAAACAGAAATAAGAAAAAAAAGGTGGACATTTTGGAGAACGTAGAATTCGCAATCACTTGACAAAATCAAGAAGAAAAAAAATTAAAAGAGTAAAGTGTAGATGTATCACCACTGGAATGAAAAAAAGAGATAAGAAGCATATTGTTACAATGCAAAAAAATAAAAAGATAATGATAATAGAAAGATAAAAAAGGACATATTCAGCAACCATCACGAATATCGTGTGGTCACTGGGTAGCAGATGACCTGTAAGCAAAACAAAATAAGAAGAAAAAAGAAAAGGAAGGTGGTTCAGCGCCTCGCAGCTGGCTGTCCTGTTGGGGGATTAGTGGTGGTTGGGAAGACTGAGACGGGTCCGGATGCCGCGCCCCTAAGCCGACCTCCCGGTGGTGCCCCGAAGAAGATTGTGGGATGGTAGCGATAATACCCTAAAGACCCTAGGGAAAAAAAGCGTCGGGTAGCCGGAGGCAGGGCGGAAGGCACCAAGACCCGTACAGTCGTCCCTCTGACCACCATCCCTCCTCAGGGGTGGCGCAGATGTTTGGCAAGGTTCAAATTGGGGAAAAAAGAAAAACAGCACAGACAAACAACGGAGTTCAGTAATCACCTGAAATACATTGCAAAAGTAGAAAAAATAAAATTATCTAACTAGGTAGAATTTTTTTTTCCTGAAAACAGGAATACAAAAAGAGAAAGAGATAAAGAGTGTAAAAAAACATATAAAGAACATAAGAAAAAGTAATATAATAGTCGTGAAAAACGAGAGAGATTCATAAGAATTAAAGCGAAAAAAAAGAGAGATGAAAAAGGAAAGACAAACAAAGAAATAAAGAAAAAATATACAAATTTGTAAAGTAAAATAGAGTGAGCGGTGTCCGTGGTAGTACAGGAGCAGTACACAAGGGTTCCTGAGTTTGCAATTAGTCGGCGACTCTAAGCTCAGACCATCTCTCAACCCTCAGGTCTTATGATGACATCCAAACCATCGAGCATTTCCTCTTTTGCATCCATCATGATCTCACAGTGCCACAGAATGTGCTCAGCCGACTGGTACGTGTTTCCACAGGCACAATTTGGATGGTTAGACAGGGCGAGGCTATAAAGCCTCCCCTTGAATTCCCAATGTCCTGAGAGAAGCTGGGTGATGTGATGGTCCAGGTTAAGAAAGACTCCTTCCATTCTGCTTTTAACTAATGGAAAGAAGGAAAAAGTCCATCTTCCCATGCTTGACCTATCCCAATGGACCTGCCACTCTTTGAGTGACAGATCCCTCATCGTTCGGAGCAGTCCAGGGAGAGTTCCTGGTCCACCCGGTGTCAGAACGACACCAAGGTGGTTAGCCGGGGACCCTCGGATTAATTTCTGCTTCGCTAACACTTCCCTAATCTCTAGATCGATTGGTAGTACAGCGGCCAAAATTGGCAAAGCGTCCGAGGCAACGGTTCGGTATGCACCAGATAGTGCCAGAAGGGGAGTACGCTGACCCCTAGTGAGAGCTAGAAGTATTAAGCAGTTATCCAGGCGATGCTCCCAAACAGAGGCAGCATATGAGACTTGCGCAACATATACTCCCCTGTAGAGAGCATGAAGAGCTGGTCTGCGAAGTCCCCACTTCGCCGTGGAGATTCTTCTAAGCTTCAGGAAGAGCGCCTGTGCCCTGCTGGATACATCTTTTACATGAGTCAGAAAGGAGGACGATCGATCTAATGTGACACCTAAGTATTTGACCTTATCCACAAATTTGATATTAGAGTCTCCCATACGGATGGTAGGGTTTCTTTCCTTACTGAGAGAACCCTTCATCAGGAGACCCATTGTCTTCTGGGGAGCGAAGGTCATTTTATTCCTCTCCCCCCATTTAAGGAGGGTATCCAAACCTTCACCAGCTTTACGTTCAACTCCCTTTCTACTGTCCACAGAGACAAGAAACATGTTATCATCCGCATAGTCGATCATGATACATCCTTCACGCAAGGGTAACCTAGAGGAGTAATCGAAGGATATATTCCAAAACTCGGAACCTAGAATGGAGCCTTGAGGGCAACCCATATCGGATTCGCGTTCAATAGTGAAGTCTCCAAGTGATATACTGATGGTGCCTCACTACAAGTAATTGTCCACTGATTTAAATAAGAGTTTCGGGCAATTCCTATTTTAACCCTTGATGCGTATCATGTCCCACCATGCGTAGTCGAAGGCACCAGTGATATCAAGAAAGATTGCAACTACATACCTCTTAGTGCAAACCTTCACCCAGTTAAGCGCAAACGACATGGCGTGCACAGTGGATCTACCGGGGACGAAGCCAAATTGGAGATCACTGGACGGTGAGAGTGATTGACGTAGTCTATGCCGGATAAGTTTTTCCAGGATCTTGCCAAGCACTGGAAGTAAGGTGATAGGCCGATAGGCTTTGAAATCGGTTAGTGGCTTGCCATTCCCCTTTGGTATGACCCTTAGCACGCCTCTCTTCCATTTAGAAGGGAAAACTCCTCTTCTCAGACTCGTGTCCGTCACTTGGAAGAGCTCCTCCCTAGCGTGGATCCATACTTGCTTCGCTATCACACCGTTGAGCCTGTCATGCCCTGGTGCCTTCTTAGGACCCAAACCCTTAATTATTCCATCAAGTTCTGCTCTAGTGACTGGAATGAGTCTATCCTCTTGGGCGAGGTCTCTTGGAAGAAGCCGTGCCAGGTGTCTAACCTGTTTATGGTGGTCACTTTCCCCGATTACTGAATCTACAGGAACTAACTTGCCCAAAAGTGTGTTGAGAGTAGAGGCCACGTCTATCGTCTCAGCGTTCCTACCGTCTGTATTCCCAATGAGACTAGATAAGTACCGATCCGATCCTTTCCCGAATTTTTTAATTGCGCTGTGGATTTCCCACGGGTTGGCGTTGCCCACATCTTTAACCCAATCGTGCCAAGCAGCTCGTTTCGCAGAAAGTACCGCATATTTGAAGGTCGCCCTGGACTTTCTGAGTTTGGCCAAGAGAGGAACTGTCTCCGCCTCCATGCAACCACCCCTCCTGGACAAACCCAGGTCCCTATAGGCTCTCTTATATGCCCCTTTAAGCGAAGTCAGCTCAGGTGACCACCACGGCGTTCTAATACTCGTTTTTAGGTTTGTTCTGCCCAGAGATGAGTTGGCCGCTGATACTACAGCCGAGTTAAAGAAATTCCCCAAATTATCTGGATCAGTAGCTGCTACGTGGTGAAAATTCCTTAATGTATCTCGTAGAGCTTCCCCAAAGTTATCCCAGTTCGCCCTAGTGGTGTTGAAATTCCAGGAGTATTTTGGAGCTTCGGTTTTCTTGACACCAATCGTAAATGTGATAAGTCTGTGATCCGAATTCATTGCGCATTCGTGGACCATCTATTTCGATATCCTGGTCGCAACTGATTTAGAGCATAGAGTTAAATCAATGTTGCTCTCTCCCATATGGTTTGAAAAAGTGAAAAACGAACTCCGTTCGTTGACGATACAAAGGCATTGCGCAGCAATCAGGTCTTCGACGGCATCAGTCCGTGATCGTACAGAATGAATTTTATTATTGTCAAACCATAGTGGAGAGCGAGCATTAAAGTCACCTCGATAACTATGTAATGACCTTTAAGCACGTTTAGGGCGCGTGTCAGACTCAGGATATGTGGTCCTACCGGGTTCCCCCATTTAAAATAAACTGAGATCAAATAGATCTAGGTTTGGTACTCATTAGACAGCCCGGCCAGAAGGAGGGGGCTGATCAATGAAGTGTTGATCAGAACACCCGCACCTGGTGAGGAGCCGACCTCGAGCACCGCTCCCGGAAAGTCAATGGGGGTCTTACCTTCCCAGGTGTACTGCTCCTGTATGAGAATAATGTCAATATTAAGGTCAGACATGACCTGCGGCACCTCCAGGGTGGCCATCCGGGATCGCTGCAAGTTGATCTGACCTAGAGAGAGGAGATTAGGCCGAGCCATAGTCGGTCATACAGACTTGGGCATTGACCGCAGCAGTCTGGGCAGGGCAAGTCACCGGTCACCGGTCCCTGTCACCGGTAGGGTGGTTGGCTGGTTTTTTGAAACGCGTGCAGGTGGCACAGAAAGCGGGTAGTGCTTTCTTAGGGCAATCCTCGTGGTCGTGTCCAAGGGTAGCACCATGGAACTAGGATTCAATGGAAGCAGCATAATTTGTCGAGATGTATTAGAATACGCAAAACCAATGAACTCCCATAATTGTCAACGCCCTTGTGGGAGGGGATAGAGACGGGGAAGAGCGGTAACGGGCTGCACATTATTTTATTTTATTTTTATTAAAAAAACATCCGTAATTTTTTATCACATTTTGGGCACACAGCGCATTACGCATTATTTGCCAAACAAAGCATGGTGGTAAAAATATAAAATTAACTAGTGCGGAAAGGGAAGTAACAAAAGACATACATATTGTTTATTTATTTATTGTACCATACATGTTATTGTAAATTACCTAAATCTGATTTCACGTAACTCTTTTTTTGCCAAATCAAGATTATGATCGAATCATGTAGTGCGCGTCCAAATAAATCGGTATCAATTTTCAGGGAATGTATCTAACAAGTACAATTGGGTAAAAAACTAATGTTATGAACTTGCTGAAACTCGCAGCGCCATTCTTTGGTGCTAATATTGCGTATTTCATCAGTTTGAATAGATTTTTTTTCTTTATTAGGTAGAATTATTTTTAATGATCAACAGATTTTCAGAGTACAATTTTGTGCATTATTATATTATTTCCTAATGTAAGCTGGTGCTTGACTTTTAGGAAAGGAGTTGTCGTTAATAATATAAGAAAAAACTTAAAACTTATCCATCACACTAGACGAATCAAAAAGACAGAAAACATTGCAAGTTATAAACCCATATTGCGATGAAGAAACTTAATTTATTTTGTAACAAAACTTGACAACATCCTTCCTCCAGATAAAAAAAATAATGGAAAAGTTTTATGAATACAAATCACAAATAAAAATATAATGTTATAAACACAATTTATTGGCATGATACGAATAAATATAAACATCAAGCCATGGTTTCAAAAATACGATAAAAAAACACGGAATATCTTAGAATATTTATCTACACCGGAAAAAAAATAAAATGT
Source organism: Hesperophylax consimilis (assembly GCF_061612785.1). Taxonomy (NCBI): domain Eukaryota; kingdom Metazoa; phylum Arthropoda; class Insecta; order Trichoptera; family Limnephilidae; genus Hesperophylax; species Hesperophylax consimilis. The sequence continues at coordinate 14,678,078 of NC_142855.1, read as the reverse complement.
GATGCAAGCGACTTATTGGAGATTCGCTTAGGGATAAAAAGTAAAAAATTGCACATGAATCGTATTCGTAATCATATTTAACGGCGTGTCAGATGAGCAGTGAGCTAATTTAGTGAAGCAGTGCTTAGAATTGGTCAATACAAAAATACAAAAACCTAAAATAGTGACACACATCTCGTCGTACCGACGCCCGCACATGCGCGATTGTTCACAAAACTAGGATTTAAAGTACGACCTAGGTATATATATACAGACGGTTCCCCGATAAATCAACACATCGACAATTCAACACACATTTTAAAAGTACATTATAAAGTCATTAAAAACGAAGGAAAAAAACCTAACCTAACCTACTTAACCCAGTTAATAAAGTTTTTGTTTCATCACTTTCCATGACTTTATACCACTTTTAAAATTCGTGTTGAATCGTCGATGTGTTGATTTATCAGGTCACCATACAAGACAACTCATTATAAACGTGTGTTATAATTAATAAAAAATAAAGGTTTGTTGGTAATTTTTAATTATTATAAAATAAGTTGACTGATTCGGCCCATTGACATTCGTCCGCCGCGTGATTCCGAGATGGCCGTGCTAGCGTGATGGCGGTTGAAATGAACTCGTCAAAAAATTAACTATAAAATGTCTAATTGAGCGGTGTTTAAATACTTACATGTGAAAGGTAAGACCGTCTTTCTTCTTAATTTTCTTCACAGAATTGCTTTTACACAATTTTACGGCGCAGTTGACCATTTTTCTATGTTTTATCAACGTTTTACTAGGAGCTCAATACGCGACCGAGGTGTAAAAACTAATGTCAGCCGTCTCCGTAAAATTCCCCAAAATTCACACTTGGAGCGCGCGGGCACACTTCACGTGCTGTCTCTCTAGTATCCATACTCTTTGGGTAGCACAGTGGCGACAAGTTTCTTTTTCTTGGGTGCATGATTGTGAAATTTTGAAATGTGGCCGTATTGTTGGCACTTGAAACAGCGAGTGGCACCTGTATAGTCCCGAGTACGGCAGGCGTTCCAGCTAAGGAAGCACATCCCGCTGTCAATTAGAATTTTACGGGCGATAGGGTGACATGTCACGACCATGTTCATCATTGAGGCATCCCGTTTGCCAAAAAGCGAAACTCGCGGCATGGTCCGAAGATGGTCCTCCATGGAAAGTGACGATTGTCCTATGGGATCTGTCACTTTGACAGATGACAGCCACGTAATTACGGCGCTCTGTACCCTTCTCCTGCCTAAGGTAGAAGAATAATTTTCAAATATAGCCTGGCTAGCAGATCACTGCGGATATTGTCGCCACGCTCACACTTATAACATATCATCCTTTTAGATGTGACAGGTCTGTATGGGATTGTATGGCGAGCAATATGGAGTTACATAAAACGCTATGAACTTATAGTACATTCTGTAATCCCATTAATACCTTTCCACCGGATGCAGTCGCGGTGCCACCACGTGATTCAATCCATGTATGGTCGAGTTCTGGCAGAAGTTGACCACGATATCTTTCCACCCGACCAGCAGCGTCCTCAGACGGACTTTGAGCCAACCCCTGAGGGCACTAGGAGTCTTTGACCCTTCAGCACGCTGGCCGAAGAGACGCGGAAACTTGGTGGCCTTAGAAACGAAGTTTGTTTCAGGGTTCGTAGAGGAAGATGCACCTGAAATATATATTTCTTAATATTAACAATGGTATAATGTATCTTTTATCCAATAAGTTCCCTTCAGACAAATCAGAAAATACCACACATTAAACGTCCCGCAATTGAACGAGAACTCAAAACAAAACAAATTCATTCATACCGCTTCATGTATGTTTAACATTTCATACAGTGAATTGGACTAATTTAACAAATACATATTAGTCAACACCGACTAGATGCTTCCTCTTTTCCTTTTTGGTATAATAATGGTACGTATTTCACTACACATTGTACAATACTATAAATGTTGGTTTTGTAAAATAAAAACCAAATTGTTTGAAAGCGAAAAGAGACTCATCGTCCAGATTGCTTGGCACATATACGACACTCGTGTTTTTGTAAAAATAAACTCCGCGTAGGAGGCCCCGAGGAAAATCATTTCTCTTGTAGCCTATGCCATCTTTGGGATGCTGTGTGGAAGGTTTTTTTTGTAAGGAAAGGATGGAGAAGAAGTTCTGGGAAGGAAAAAGGTATGAGGGGTAGGTAGGAATCTGGAGAAGTGAATGAATATATGAATCCATCCCTCCCGCTAAGATGCAAGGCGCCAGGGTCGAGAGTCTGGCTGGAGAGGTCAAAGGATCATATTATAGAATCAAACAGTACATGATTTACAGAGATGAAACAATATACAGGAATAAGATACTTCATGTTGGGTACCTATGATATGTTTCATTGTAATGTCTGCTAAGTGGTATGTTTATTCCTTAATTACCAGGTGACGTGTGTAGTATATAGGTGTGTATGGAATGTAAGGGTGAGTGTTAGGGTGTGTGTGTGTGTGTGTGTGTGTGTTTGTGTGTCTGTATGTGTGCGCATTGAATAGTTTAAATTATTGACATGATGCCACGTTTGAATTTGGGCAGTGAATCCGAAAAAAATGTCAATGTTAGAGTGAAGACAAATATTATTTAGAGTATGAAGAGCTCGGTTAATTGGTGAATTAGATGCTGCATTTGTTTTATAATTAAGCGTGTGGAATATCACTGTAAGTCGTGGACGTATACTTAAACATCTGATTTATAAATCTTTTTTTATGCTTTGTGTTTAAAAATGATTTATGAAAGCCTTCCCCTATCTGACCTTTTTTCCATCGTCAAAGATATATCCCGCAGTGTTTGGGCAGAGTATTGGCATAATGCTAGTCAATCTGAGAGAGCCTGCTATGCCTCAACTCAAAGGACTATCCCACAAACCTTGGTTTCAACAATTCCCACATTTCTCCATAATTGAAATTTCCTCACTTATTCGAATGGGGATTGGACATTGTTCCCTTCCTTGTCACCTTTATAAACTTCACGTGCTTGACTCCCCATATTGTACATTCTGTGCTCTAGAAGCGGGAACTTTAGATCACCTATTTTTGGCTGTACCTCTCTAAACAAAAAATATCCTCTCTTCTATCAAGCTTTATATAAAATTTCTTCCCCTCTAATTCAATATTTCTTCTCTTCTATGTCTGAAATCGACTTAAACCTTCTAAATAATTGAAACAAAATTAATAAATAAATTGGAATAATGGCCTAGAACACCCTTGAGGGGTGAAAGCCAGAAGCAGTGGAAATATAAAAAATAATTATAAGCAATTATTAGTCACCCGAAATATTAATACAAATTGAAAATATCTTCCGAGTAAAAATAAATGCCGCCAACGGGAATTGAACCCGCGCCTTCTGATGTCCGGTCACCTGACCGGACATGTACTGTATCCACGGAGCTATGTCGGCTTATTTTTAAATTAGACTAATTATTGCTTATAATTATTTATTATCCTTTATGCTATGCTTAAAACCTTGTCTTATAAACGGTTCCATGATAACTCACCACAGTGACAATTCAACACACTTTGAAAAAGTGATATAAAGTCATTAGAAAAGATGATTTTTTTTTTTACCTAACCTAACCTAACCTATATAACCCAGTTAATAAAGTTTTTGTTTCATCACTTTCCATGACTTTATATAACTTTATAAAAATGTGATGAATTATCATTGTGATGATTTATCCGGTTACCCTTATAAACATAAGTTTATCATTAAAAAATAATAATATTTGACAAGTCAAAAATAATTCACCAATAAATGAAGATATAATATGTCTCGACGCCATCTAGTGAGAAATTTAGCACTAACAAAGCCTTTCCTACAAAAATAAAGTTGGTTGTTTACAGGTGGAAAAAATATAATAAGCAATAATTGTTGATTGAGGTACTAGTGCATATTGAATTATTTGGTGGGTTGGAAATAAGCCGACATAGCTCAGTGGATACAGAGCACCTGACCGGACATCAGAAGGCACGGGTTCAATTCCCGTTGGCGGCATTTATATTTACTCGGGAGATATTTTCAATTTGTATTGATATTTATTACTAATTATTGCTTATATCTGTTATCTGTTATCTGTTATCTGTTATCCTTTATGCTATGCATAAAACCTTGTCTTATAAACAATAGTTTATCATTAAAAAAATAACAGTTGAAATATGTTTTAATTTATATTGTTTTAAATAGCATACATTATATATTTTTTATCTATCAAGCCTTGTCTAAAATTGTATTCCCTTCGTAGAACATCTCATCTCATTACATGCATTGAGGATTTTTCGACCACCATGCTAGGCACATGCCCGTGTTATGGTGGTCGATATTATCGATTCTAAGTCTGAACACGACTCCAATTTTCCAATATTGTCAATTAAAAAAAAAAAAAAAAAAATATTTTAAATTCACCTTCCATCTCTCCATAATTTTAAATAATATCCTAGAACACCAGGGTGAAAGCCAAAAAACATTATTTTTAAAAGCCTTAAAATGTGACATTTTGTAATGTTTTAAAAATGGTACAAATTCAATTTAGTGAAAATATCACAAATTTACCTGGTTCCTTGCGAAACATTTCGTTGATTTGTTCACAATATTTGGTTGTTGAAGGAACAACTATGATTTTGATCAAACCTAACTGAAACAACAAACTACAGTGATTTTAAAATCGTTATCGGAAAATTAGGCTTTTACGTTCAGACCACTGTTGTACAGTAGTGCTTCGATTTATGAATTCTCGCATTCGAACAATAAAAGTTGACTCAAATAACAAAAACTTTTAAGTTATTTTTATTTTTGGAATTTCTACATCCAATGTCTAATTTATTATTGACTGGCTGAAGTGTACCCGGAGTTACTAGGGGGTTGTGAATGATTTCGAGTAAAGTTGTGAATTCTAGTATTCTGGAAAACTGGGTACATTTTTAAGGTGTAAATAATATTATTGTAAAGAATTAAAAACATATTACAAACGTCCGTGACTTGTATCATTCAATTTCAGGTCATACATTCTCTTTACACCCTTTCTTCGTTTATCACGTACGCCACATTACTTCATCATGTCATGTATTCCTCGGGGATCTCTGACTTTTTCTACAATTCAAACTACTCGCTAAGCAACCCTAGCACTAATAAGAACAAATTTAGAAATTTTGACGAAATCGGTCAGTTAGTTTTAGATTTTGTATTATTTATTGCATCTTCTTTTGATTGTAGCTTCAATCCATCAATCGGTGCAGACTTTATGGTTTCTAGCAGCGAATTATAATACTGTATTTCTTTTTACAGTAAACAATTTTATGTATTGGCTTTGTCCTTTTTTGGCAGCCTGTGTGTGTCTGTGAATGCCTTTGTTGTATATAATTTGCTTTAAAATGATTTTGGTAACTGCCACATGAAGCACAGATGGAACCTTAAGGCCCCTTAAGATTAATAAATCACGACTCGTTTCGAATAGAGTAAAAAATGCTTTTGTTGCATTTAAAGATACACAGCGATTTAAATCTGTAACACATAAAACAACAGAAAAAACGTTTATTTAATAATATTCGAAGATTACTTTGCGATTTTTTTTTCTACTGAGGAATTTCATATAAATAGTGTTTCGGTTTTACAAATGTATTATCTTAAAAAATAACATATATTTTACAAGGATCTTAAAATATTGAAGTGTTATGTTAGAAATCGGTAAAAATTCGGGATGCGGGGGCTTAAATAGTCGGCGATGTGTGAATGCGTTACGGTGTAGACCACCGGACATGTGGTAAAAGAATGCCCGCTGAATTCATTCCCTGGCGGGATCGATGAAGTCCACAGGGCGACGCCTGTGGCTCTAGACTGGATCGCTGTCCTAGAAGTTCCCGCCATACGATATTTCATATTAGAAGAAGAAGAATTCCCTTTTCTCCCCCTTTAAAACCCTGCATACCCAATTTCTACCGATTTATAACAAGTTTCTCGTTAATTCTTTAAGTTTTTAACTTCCAAAACATACCTATATATAAATATATATTTTTTAAGATAAAATCTATTCATTTCATCGGCACGCTTCCACGCCATATATTCCATTGTTTCTATTATCATCTTTAAACTCGACCGTTTGGCATTTCATCTGAATGTAAATTTGTCTGGAAGTTCCGTTTCTGATTTCAAATTTATTACTCAAACAAGTCTTATTGACCTTTTAAATATTGTGGTAAAAGAAATGTTGTTATTGAGATAGTAACGTTTCTCTTCGACAATTTGTATAAGTAATTCCTTATTTGAAATTTTAAATTTTTAGATGAATATATTTTTAAATGAAATAATATATTTTTACATTAAATAATATATTTTAAACTTGAAATAAAATAATATATTTTTACATGAAATAATATATTTTTTACATTAAACAATATATTTTTACATGAAATAATATATTTTTTAATGAAATAATATATTTTTACATGAATTAAATATTTTTACATGAAATAACATATTTTTTAATGAAATAATATATTTTTACATGAATTAAATATGTTTTTTTTATTTTTTTATTTTTTATAGTGAATACCTCACAAGAGTCCCAACTGCTCCCGTCTGGAGCCAGTGAGACTATGGCATCCCCAACTGGGGGATGTTGTGAGGCTGAAGGTAAGTGGGGAAGGGAAGAGGAAGGTGGGGAAGTACCTGGCTATTCAGATCTAGTCACTAAACACGGCTAAAGCCATTTGGAGCAACGTTTCAATTCTGAATGGTGGTCTTACACCAGGGCGATACTGGTAGTATCTTCCACTCTGGAACGTGCCACAAATATACTATATATTATTTTAATTAATTAATTGTGAAATAACACAAATTAATCAAATAAAATTTATTTGCTCACGCCGGGTTCGAACCCGCGACCTTCAGAATGGCCACTGGACTATGCCGACCGTCAAATAGGCAGACTAGGCCGGCCGTTTACATGAAATAATATATTTTTACATGAAAATGTTTTCGGTTGGTTAAATAAGAGAAAAAATCGTTTTTTTCACGAGATATACCGTTCACAGAACTACTTGTGTACAATCGCTTATAAACCATTAAGTAAAGTAAACACTAAGTTATAATTATCCCAAACATTATCATTTCCGGAACTCTGAAATAAATTCAAAATACATAAATCAGTAAATGATTCGTATTGAAAAGAAGCCATTAGGCTAATGGAAAATTAGTTCCGTTAAGTGCAGCCAAAAAAAGGAGGGTGAAAGTTTTCATACCGTGTTTCATGTAATAGTATATTCGAAATGTACCTACTAAAAGTTTATCAGGAATCAGGGAGATACGAGATACGAACGAGAAATGCGAATGTTAGAAGGAGCGCGCTATATCTATAATAGGTACGTAAACAAACTAAATTCATCAGGTAAGTACTTAGGTAATTTTTTCAGTTCAGTTGATCAAATATAAATCTTTTTTCTTCACATCTTCTAATTTATATATCTATATTTTTTTTAAATATTTTACAAATGTCTATTTCATGGTTAAAATAATTTATAAAGTTTGAATTTTTCAAAACCCTTCAAAACGATCTAAATCTGATCTGATCTGGATCTGAATCTGGGGTACGCGTGACGTCACATGTACCTCGGTTAACAGTAAGGTCAATCCACTCGGGTCGGAATTTAAATATTTAGCAAGATTTCCTGAAAAAAGGAATTCTTTCAAAATAATTTGTAAACCGCAGTAATGACCCGTGTGCGAGTATACGTGGCGAAAACTTGGCACGAATACCTGTGAGCTGTCAGAACTCGCTGACCAATCACAGGGCGTTTGAGTGCCTCGCTGTTTTGATCGTTTTTAAATAATGCTTTATTAATTCTACGTGTTATTTTACATAATAATACTTATGTATTAAAATCAGCGTTTGTTGATCTTTATGAATACGTGTTTTTTTAGCCCTTGAGGTGATTTTGCACAAAAACGGCGCTATATAAATCATTCAGATAATAGTATTATAATTTTTAATATTTTTATATTTTGGTATTTAGCAGTAACTATGCGGTTTGACGTATTGATGAAAATATAACAATCACTTTGTTTATAACCACTATTTTCGGAGCTTACTTTGCGATTTTTTTTTATCGAGGGAATTTCATATAATTAACGTTTCAAATATTTAATTTGAGTTATGTGTCATATTACACAGAGTGTCCGAGGGTAAAGTAAACTACAAGAAGTTATTCTACATGATAGTACAAGTAAAAAAAAACTTTTATAGCAATTCTGACGTTTTAAGGTAGTTTACAGAAAAAAAGGTAAATTGTTTGTATGGAAAACTTAATATTCTTCATTATTGTATTCGAAAACATTTATTTTTTCTTCTATCAAATAAATCAGAGGTTCCCAAAGTGTCGATATCGGCTTGCTGGGGTTCTATGTCAGCGAGAAAAAAATTTGGGGGTCCACACGAGTTTCAAATGGGGGTACATACGAGCGGACCCCCATTTACCTCAAGTCAACATTTAGGAGTTCCGTAAATGACACAATAGAACTAACACAAATATAATAGACTGAGGAATGACTTATTTGACATTTGTATTTTTATAAATCGTAAAGTTGTTTATTGAGGTATATAAATAGAGTCTACGTTCCTTTTCTCGTCAGAATTAATATATTCAAGCAAAACATTGCACATTGAAAGCCGCGAATTTTCCTAGTTCCCCAACTTGTTTTTGAAAAAACGTCCAGGGTAATAATGACGTTCAACATTTAAATGCACTTCACATAGACTTCAAAACTTAGTTTGTCGACATTTTGACTATGGAAATTGCACGTTGAAGAATCGGATATCATGTGACAAGAATAACTGACCGGAATAAGCACTGACAAAGAACTTAAGGGGCAGTTCTGTAGGGCCAGCTACAGAAAGAAATTCCCGTTGCTTATCCTGCTTCATTTTCATTTGGTGTAATACCTCACAAGAGCGCCCCTGTCTGCACAATGTAAAGACAGAGGAACTATACCGCCACCCGGTTGTTGGACAGGCAAGGGAAGGGAATCTCTTTACTAAAAAAATAAATGATTATCACATGGGACGTTAATAGTTTAAGGAAAATTCAATATTCGGCAGGCAGGGGGTCTACGGAAAAAAAATTGTCAAGTGGTCTACGGGGCAAAAAAGTTTGGGAACCTCTGAAATAAATAAACAAACAAGTTAATAAATAATCACTTCCCGAAGTTTGTGAACTTTTCCCCCGGACACCCTGTATAATTGATGATATTTATGTTTAATTTTACGCATATGCACGTACATACATTATGTTTTTTTTTTACAGATTGTGTGCGAGTAAAAAAAAGCAAATATAGAAACTTAGTTATATAATTCAAACTAAGATATATTTAAAAAAAAAACATAAAAAGTATATAACAGTTTGGCCAAAATTGAAATTAACTTAGAAATTTGGTCAAATAATACGTCCAACTCCAGTGAGATAGTGGCAATATCAACAACTCTAGCCGCTAGAGGGAGCTGATGTAGCAATTTGACTTTGACATTCCTTTCAATGTCGGCAAATTGAAATCCAATTCCAGAAAATCAGTTCTAATTCAAAATAAAATATTTATTTAAAAATACATTAAAAGTATATTAGAGTATTATTATAATAACGCTAGTAAATTTTATTAAGGCGATGCACTACGTCGTGTAATATTTTAAATCGAGACGTTATCAATAACAACCCTTACTTAGATGGCGATAAGGTTTAAATTCCCGCTTAACACCATCCGCCTGATTTGATTTATGCAATAAAAAAACATGGCCAAAAAGTGCCTTTCATTTTATTTTGTCGATGTTCAGGCATAAATATTTATTTTTTATCCAATCATTTTATAAATAACTTAATTTTCCACATTATACAGTAAAATCATAACCGAAAATGGGTTCGTAAGTAGGAGATTTTGAACTTCAAATCAGTTTTCATAGGCCTTATACATTATTTTTTTCTGGGCTTATAAAAAGACTTATCTAAAAAATACTCGATTATTTCAAAGGTCAAGATGTATTCTACTCGCAGTATTTAATTAAGGCATCTGATAAATTTCTAGGCGACCAAATTTTCAAACTAAAAACAAATGATTTTGCATTACTACGTAGTGCATCGCCTTAAAATAAAAATATAATAAGCAGTAATTGTAGATTGAAGTACTTGTACATATTGAATTATTTAGCGGGTTAGAAATAAGCCGAAGTGGCTCAGTGCTACAGAGCACCTGAACGGACATCAGAAGGTGCGGATTCAATTCCCGTCGGTGGCATTTATGAAATAAATGGGAATGCCGAAGTGCCACATTGTTGTATTATATTTAAATGAGACGTGAAGCGAAAAAATAAATTCAGCTTTTTCACATCAAAGTGACCTCCAACTCTACCAACGCTCTAACTAAAACTGCCGAATCCGGTCTGCGCTCACCGCTTATCTGTTCAGAAAAATTCTAAATCACTTGAACTCTCTAAGCACAAACCCAAATTAAAAAAAAACAAAGTTAATTTAAAATTCAATTTTAAAACAATAATTTTTATTGTGAAGAAATTTAATGGTATTTTTTTCAATTTCAAGGACCATTAACTTTTAAAAGCATTCATAATCTGGTATAGAGTTCTTAGAACAATTGTTATTTGCGGAGTTGTTCTCAGTCGACCAATCTATCGCATACAGAAGTCACTTCTCTCCGGTAAGTTTGTTAAAAAAACATGTTTTATTTCGTGTGAATTTTGAATACCTAAATATTAAATACTTATTCATAATTTATTAAATATCTCTTAACGCAATCCTGTTAAAAACGTGCTGCAGGCCCTAAAAGAATGAATTATTATAAAGTATTATTGTATTATTGAACAGTTGTTCATAAAATCATCATATTTTTATCAAGAAGCGACCGTCACGTTTTTAACAGGATTTTAATAAATTAGCAATATCATTTTTCTCTGTGTAGGAGAGGCGCACAATGCAAGTTGAAAAGGACCTGGCTATTCAAATATGGTCACCAAATATAACTATAGACATTTCAAGCAAAGGTTTGATTTTGAAAGGTGTTCTTTCACCAGGGCTGGAGCGTACTGCAAATATTATAGGGGAGACCTAGGAGAGTTGTGACAATTTTCAATTTAAGGGATATATCTCGCTCAATAAACGTTTCACAGTTATGACCTTTGTGAATTAATGTAGCACCATTCCTTCCCTTTTCAAAACAATTATCAAAATTAATAAAAGTATTACAGTTTCCGAGAAAATCAACAAAAAGAAAAACTACTCCCTCTGTCACAACTCCCCTATCACCGAGGTAAGTTGTGACAGGTACCGAGGTAAGTTGTGACAGCTTTGTATTTAGACTATTTAAGTTATTAAAAAATACCATTACACATATTATAAATAAATAAAAAATGTTTTTTTTTTACAAAAAGTAATGTAATCATATTTTAGTACATTCAGTACCAACAAAAACAACACATGGCATTACCATAACAAGTAATTATATCTTATAAGTAATTATGGCATGGCTTTGAGATCAATCATATTATAAACAGTCAAAAATCTTAATTTAAACTGATAGGCAATTATGGCAAATGTATTGCAGCTCACCTCCAGTACAATCTACGTGTGACCAGCCTTTGCATTCTAGGCATTGCACCCACTCCTCATTCGATCTGCTGTTTGCATAGGCTTCAAGGCAAACCAAGCAAACACAATTATTTTCTTCGGCATTTCTTTCGTCATCACCTGTTCTCTTCTTCTTATTAGTCTTCATGGCTTTTTTAGGATTCTCCTTATCGTCGCTTAAGACACGCTTTTTCACATTCTTCGACTTCCTTTTGGCTTCTATAGCAGCTATTTCATCCTTATTAGGTGTGTCAGTAAGCACAGCAGATTTGACTTTGCGTCTGTTTGGTTGGCAGTTTTTTCGTGGCGGAGCTTTTGGCAACGGCCTAACTAATTCTGGCGAGAACACATTAGAAACAGTGGCAAGAGGACTATGGACTGTAAACGCGGAGGCAACAGGTTCATTAGCATCATTGTTCAGGACTGGGCTATGTGCTGAAGAAGTGGAGGCAACAGATTCATGAGCATTATTCTTCACAATTGTGCTATAGGCTGTAGACGTGGATGTAATAGGTTCAATGGCATTATTATTCAGAACTGGAGTATGGGCTGTAGACGTGGAGGCAACAGGTTCATTGGCATTATTGTTAACAACTGATGAATTGCTAGATGGCATGGTCTGATCTATAGATGCACCTGTATTAATGGATCTTGCTTCAACGTTATCAACTGTGCCGGTGTTGAGATTTGGAGTTATGGTTTTTTCTGCTGGATTGTCCAAAATTTCTGAAATGGATTGCTCTAGTTCTGGGTTGGGACGATCAGTGACTTGACTTGGCAGGAAATCGGCTTCTCCAAATATGTTTGTGTTAACCGGCCATGTTCCAGTTGCAGCAAAACCAGCACTGATATTCCTTGCAGTGATTGCTACATCAAATGCAGACTTTTTTATAGATGGGATGTCATAAATTGTCATGACTTTCCCGGCATTGCTTCGCATCCAATTGTCAGAAGCTGTATTAATTGCTTTTTTAAGGGGTCCAAAAATGGCACGATCCAGTGGCTGTAGCTTGTGCGTACAGTGTGGGGGAAATGTGAGCAAAATTATGCCATTTTCTCTGCAGAATTCAATGTTTTTTAGAGCTGTATGCGAGGCATGATTATCTAGGAGCAACAGAGCTCTTTGCTCTTTTGATGGTCTAACATGATTTTTAAAATGCTCAAGGAAAACTTGAAAATCATCCTCTTGCATCCAGCCTGATCCGTTAGCTGTTCCGACTGAACCAATTGGGCCGTCCCGAATGAAATGCTCTTGGAATCGTTTACGAGGAAATATAAACATAGGTGGTATGTAATTACCTATTGCATTTCCAGCTAAAGCCAGTGTGACCAAGGTCCCTCTTTCTGCCGATGTCATGGCACTGACTTGTTTTTCTCCGCGTCGCGCAATTATCCTATCAGGCTTTTGGATGGTAGTTATTCCAGTCTCATCGAAATTCCAAATATCTTTGGCATCAAGTTTATATCTGCTTAAGACCCCTGTGTAGTTGTCAAAAAAAGTGGCCACATTTGTTTTATTGAAGCTGGTAGCGCGAGCTATGCTAGTAGATTGAGGCAATCTTAAAGATAAATTGGGGTGTCGTTGCATAAATAGCTTAAGCCACACTTCTCCTGCCTTTTTATATTCCTCCCATGACTTTGGAATTTTTTATTATATTTTTTGGCTAACTTATATGCAATGACTCTAGTTTCTTTAGTTGTCAGTCCATAATTAGCTGCTGCACATGTTAGCAAATAGTTGCTTAATATATTCTCCTCCTCTTGTGTAAATATCGTCGGACTGGTATAACCCATAGATGGAGCCTCGCCTACTGGGTTTGCTTGATAATCAACTTTCTTCTTAATATATCTTGATAAAGACATGTAGTTCAGATTGTAAGAGGACGCGGCATCTCTTAGACTTTTACCTCTTAACGTAACCTCTTCAAAGGCAAGTTCGTATATTTCGACACTAGCAGTGCCTTTATCAGTCTTTCGTGTGTAGTTATTAGGCATTCTGTAACAAAAAAGTAGTCATTTAGCATGCAATATCACACCACAAGACGAAATATTTTTTTATCGAAAATGAATTTTTAGAGACATGATTTTATTGCGGACTGTACTTGCAAGATTTGACCTTAATACACTAATGCACAAACACATATACAGACATCGCAAATTAATTAAAAAGTGTCGAAATAACCCAGCAGAAAAATTAAGTCAAATAGGAGAGTTGTGACATGCTGTCACAACCCTCCTAGGTGCTCAAAATTCCGACTTGGTCCGAATAATGATTCATATTTTCTAAACACGATGCAAACACAAAATATCAATGTAACGCTTTGAGACTTAAATAACCATACAACTTAAGAAAAGATAACACAACAACGCATATGTAATAAGACATGCTATAAATACAATCAAAATTTTGAATAAAAACTTACTTTTCGCTTTTTTTTACACGCAGACGTCGTAACTACGCGACCGCTTCTCGTGCGCCACCGGCGTGTACTCAGTGAAGTAGCGCTTCTCTAGAGCGACAAACGAGCGTTGTTGCCATCTCGCTAACTATTATAGGTGGGGAGAAATCGTCATTGTCACAACTCTCCTCTGTCACAACTCTCCTAGGTCTCCCCTACATACGCACGGTGTCCGGAAAGTAGTGGCATAAATCTTGGAAATCAACATTACATGTTTGTGATAATTTTTTTTAATAATTGTTTTTTTTGAGTTTTAGTTTTTGAGTAAATCGAGTCCAATAATTGGAATGTTTCGGTCAAATTTGAAACAAATCGATCACCCTCTGTTTAAAAAAAGGAAAAACTCTTGTGGCGGCTAGTAGGCAATTTCAAAGAACAAAAAGTCCAGATTTGATTAGCCACACCAAGCCTTGTTTAGTGCCCAGAATTGATTAGCCAGGCCTTGTTTAGTTTACAGATTTGATTAGCCAGGCCAAGCCTTGTTAAGTGCCCAGATTTGATTATCCAGGCCAGGTCTTATTTAGTCCCCAGATTTGATTAGCCATACCAAGGCTTATTAGGTGCCCAGATTTGATTATCCAGGCCAGGTCTTGTTTAGTCCCCAGATTTGATTAGCCAGACCAAGCTACGTTTAGTTTACAGATTTGATTAGCCAGACCAAGCCTTGTTTAGTTTACAGATTTGATTAGCCAGACCAAGCTACGTTTAGTTTACAGATTTGATTAGACAGACCAAGCCTTGTTTAGTTTACAGATTTGATTAGCCAGACCAAGCTACGTTTAGTTTACAGATTTGATTAGCCAGGCCAAGCCTTGTTAAGTGCCCAGATTTGATTATCCAGGCCAGGTCTTGTTTAGTCCCCAGATTTGATTAGCCATACCAAGGCTTATTAGGTGCCCAGATTTGATTAGCCAAGCCAAGCCTTGTTAAGTGCCCAGAGTTGATTAGCCAGACCAAGCCTTGTTTAGTGCCCAGATTTGATTAGCCAAACCAAGCCACGTTTAGTTTACTGATTTGATTAGCCAGGCCAAGCATTGTTAAGTGCCCAGATTTGATTAGCCAGACCAAGCCTTGTTTAGTGCCCAGATTTGATTAGCCATACCAAGGCTTGTTAGGTGGTCAGATTTGATTAGCCATACCAAGGCTTGTTAGGTGGCCAGATTTGATTAGCCATACGTATTTAATATTGTATTTACCTGCCTCGCACCGTCTGGACGAATGATAAGGGTGCATATCACAAAAATTAACCTGTAATTTTTTTTCCAGTTTTCAACATGAAACCAATATTCGTGTTATTCCTGATTATTGGTTTGGTTGCCGCTGCACCACAGTTACCAATCGGTTCGTATTTTGTGACCTTTTTTTAACCTTCAAGGTAATTTTTCGGTTTAACCAACAGCTAGTACCAGTAAAGTCTATTTGCTTTTTTGGACAGCTCATATGGTCTCATGGAAATCGTTGAATCTCCCTTACTATCATGGTCAAAATTATGATCATAATGGTGTTTTAATGGGGGTAGCTCGTCCAATGGGGTGTGAAAGTTGCCGAGCGAGACGGCGCTATTTTTTTTATTTTTTTTTTATAGTGAATACCTCACAAGAGTCCCAACTGCTCCCGTCTGGAGCCAGTGAGACTATGGCATCCCCAATTGGGGGATGTTGTGAGGCTGAAGGTAAGTGGGGAAGGGAAAGAGGAAGGTGGGGAAGTACCTGGCTATTCAGATCTAGTCACTAAACACGGCTAAAGCCATTTGGAGCAACGTTTCAATTCTGAATGGTGGTCTTACACCAGGGCGATACTGGTAGTATCTTCCACTCTGGAACGTGCCGCAAATATACTACAGTGGTGCCTCACACAATGAACTTAATTCGTTCCAGGAGCAAGTTCGTTATGCGAAAAGTTCGTTATGTGAAACGCGTTTTCCCAGAACAATATATGTTAAAAAAAATAATTCGTTCTGTAGCATAAAATATGGTAAGATGACATAAAAAAAAGATAATTTTTTTGTTATTATTTTTATTTAGATACATCTAAAAACATAATGAAAAAAACACACATTTTTTAATTTTAAGAAATAATCGAATCTTGCACATCTTCATCCATTTTCCGGCTGATTTTATTGCATCCTTGTTTGTCAAAATGGTGAAAATGATGGTCTTGTTGAGGCCAAACTCTTTGACGAGGTCACACTGTTTTACCCCACATTCACTCCTTCTAATTATTTCCTGTTTCATTTCAAGAGAAATCACCTTCCTGCTTTTTTAGAACCCATCATATAAAAAAAATGTTGAGTTTATCTTAAAAGGATGACTGCCGTGATACGTGTGCGATTTAATTCGTAATGAAGAACGATTGCTGCGATACGTGCGTAAGTTAAGCGTACTACGCAGTGACTAACGAGTCTAACGACTGCCTGCGCGGGAGGATGCAATTAATCGGCAGTGATCGTAGAAGATCGGGCGACTTCGTTGTGTGAAGCGAAGTTCGTTGTGTGAAGCGAAGTTCGTTGTATGAATCGTGAAATGAACGAAAAGGAAGTTCGTTGTGTGCAGCATTCGCTGTGCGAGGCGTTCGTTGTGTGAGGCACCACTGTATATATTATTTTAATTAATTAATTGTGAAATAACACAAATTAATCAAATAAAATTTATTTGCGCACGCCGGGTTCGAACCCGCGACCTTCGGAATGGCAGTCCAAAGCGTTACCACTGAACTATGCCGGCCGTCAAATGGTGTGAGGGAGAAAGTATTCGGATCCGTGCATCGGACGAAATACCGCGCGCTACACAAGGTTTTTATGCATAGCACAAAGAATGGCAAATTATTATAATCATTAATTACTAGCCTGAAATATCCGTACAAATATAATATAAGCCAGTGGTTCAGAGTGTCTGACCAGACATCAGAAGGAGCGGGTTCAATTCCCGTAAGCGGCATTTATTTTTATTCGGAAGATATTTTCAATTTGTATGGATATTTCAGGCGAGTAATTAATGCTTAAGGCGATGCACTACCTCGTGTAATATTTTGAATTGAGCCGCCATCAATAACACCTTATGTAGATGGCGATAAGGCTTAAATTCCCGCTTAACATCATCCAACTTTTTTGATTTATGCAAGAAAAAAACATGGCAAAAAGTGCCTTTTATTTTATTTTGTAGATGTTCAGGCAATATTTACTAAATTTTTTCTATCATTTTATAAATTAATTAATTTGCCACATTATTCAATAAAACCATAACCGAAAATGGGTTCGTAAGTAGGAGATTTTGAACTTTAAACAGTTTTCATGGACCTTATATATTATTTTTTTCTGGGCTCATAAAAAGACTTATCTAAAAAATACTCGATTATTTCAAAGGTCAAGATGTATTCTACTCGCAGTATTTAATTAAAGCATCTAAAACATTTCTAGGCGACCAAATTTTCTAACCAAAAACATGTTTTTTTGCATTACTACGTAGTGCATCACCTTAAAATAATTTGTTGTGAAATTTTTTAATTCAAACATTAAAAAAAAATTATGATGGTTCACTTCACGTTTTTTGTAATTAAAATTACTGAAAATACGTTTATTTATACAAATGTTTTTATTATTTACCTTAATGTCGCCTTATTTTGGTCGTTTCATATAAAAATATCTCATCTACATGCATAAGTACAAAACTTCACCACAATCGGCCACACTTGATATTGACAAAATTCCTTGTCTTTCCGGGACAAGAGATCCTGGGTTCGTTCCTAGTTGTGAACGTTATATTTTTTATGTGTCTTGTTTTATTTCATGTTTTAACTTCTTCTTCAATGACTGTATTTCCTTTTCATTTTGTTTTAAATTTGATGATTTGCAGATGAAAGTATGATGTCATCTTTGTTCTTCAAGCCAATGGCCCGGATGTCTGAGCATATCTTCGGCATGTCTCAAGGCGCCCTTATTAATCCCATGGCTGCTGCTCCCCCCGCACCGGCGCCCGCCGCAACTCCAGCAGCCTCATAATTTCACCGATCATTTTAACCCCATATACATTTGCTGGCTACATTTGCAGTACAGAGAAATTATTTTTTATTTTATTTTATTTATTTGGGAAAATCAACAGATTATTTACATACATAAGAAAAAACTAAATAATAAAGATAAAATCCAACAACAGATTTTCACTTAAAATTATAATAATGATAAAAAATATTTTAAAAAACTAAGGGTTCCGTACCCGTGGCCTGAGAAATTTACAAAAAATACAAAATTGTAAACAATAAATAAAAATAAAAATAATAGAAGATGTAAGAACACAAATAAATAAAAATTTAAAGTTAACTGATATACTAATAACTAATAATTTCAAAAATTCAAAGTTGACTGATATACTAATAACCAGCTAACATTCAAAACATAATGTATTGTAAAATTTCAACACAGCAGCAATCAATAAAAGCACTACACAATAGCAATAATAACAATATAATAAATGTATAACTACAACTAAATTGAACACATGAGTATAAATTGGAAGGTAAGTAACTGGAAAGGATTCAAAGCAACAACATGATAACTTCCAGTAGAATATTTAAAATTATTTAATGTTAGTTATTACATATCTTTTAAAGGTTCTTAAATTACATGTGAATATCTCCATATCATTAAAATTCTTATTAAATATACTACAGGCTCTGAATATAAACGCATTTTACTGATATTAGTAGAACATTTATGGAGATGAAAAAGTGATTTTTCTCTAGTTCTAACGCTCGGGATCAATAAAGCCATTTTATGGAGATAAAAGACGTTTGTCTCCGAGCTATTTCTTCTATCGCAGCCCTCAGCAAGCTGCTGGGAAGGGGGTGTTTGTAGCGTCGAGAAAAATCTAAATTAAATAATTAATAATAAACCGCTCGACCTACTTAGTACCTACTCCCGAATTATGTACCTGCAGTCCAAACCGCAACGTAAACAGAACAACCTACATACTTCAAACACCTACTTGTCTACCAGGTGACAATACGTCACGAGCCGTCTTACACATACGAGAACTCGCCAGAAGAAACGAGTCTGCCGCCTATGCATAATTGCCGCGCTATCGAAGGTTCCTGAAACATACAGTCTGTGCGAGTGCCTAGGATTTAGTTGCCATCCACCTACCTACTGCCGCCGTCGGCCGTGTAGTATAAATAAGCCCGACGCAGCGAGTCAGTCAGTCATCATTCCGCCGTCAGTCTACAAGGATCAACGAGTGATAACCCGCGCTACTCTTACTAGCGCAAGGGACATATACCCGGCTTCGCCCGTACTACCATGGACTCTATCGGGACATCATCTTAGCGCCTTGTCCAGGTCGCCGTTCCTGGCAAGCGCTGCTTGGATTACAAGCGCCCTGGTTCCAGTATCTCTGACCAGCGCTTCTTCCACGCTACCATGACCACCACGAGGACACGCTGCATCCTCACTGGTCACGCCGTTCCCGTTCAACTGTCTACAAGGTCCGCCGCACCTTCGGCCGTCTCGTCAGCACTGGAGTGCCTGAAGACCTACGTTCTTCGCCAGTGCCTGACCTCCATCGAGTCCCGGTCACCAGCGCCCGGCGTCGACTCACTGACCCGCGCTTGACCTGCCATCATCAGCCAGCATCCGGTGTATTCTTCTGTCTAGCGCCAACTCTCGTCACGGCTACCTGACTCATCAATAAAACACATGTGACCTTCAACACCTTCTTTCATTTCGTGCCTCTCTCCTGATCCCCAAATATTATATCTGCGGAGTATCTTCAAGTTTTTAATGGCTTAAGTCCATAAAGGTCCATCAAGCTGTTTAAGTCAAGGTTTGAATATAATTTGAAATTTTAATGATGGAGAAATTTTCTTTGGATGGCTTCAATGCGATTTATGTAAATATTAAATTGAGGATTCCATATGGGAAAATCGAATTCAAGATGACTGCGAACATAAGAAAAATACAATATTTTAAGTGTTATGATATTATTAATTTTTTTTCCAATACGGAATAAGAATCCTAGCATTCTAAGACTTTCTTAATAATCATAACAATATGAGCCTCAAATGTAAGTTTACTGTCAAGTATAACACCTAGATCACGAATTTGTGTAACTTTTTTGAGTAGTTGGCCAGCTATATGATGATTATGACCACCTTGAGGTGTACTGCAGTGTACAGTGTTTACAGCTAAGTTTTAAATAATAAATTATTATAAGCAATAATTAGTCGCCTGCAATATCAATACAAATTGAAAATATCTCCTAATTAAAAATTAATGCCACCGACGGGAATTGAACCCGCACCTTGAGATGTCCGGTCAGACGCTTTGGACCACTGAGCCACATCGGTTTATTAATTCAATATATCAATCAACAATTACTGCTTATTATTATATTTTTATTTATTCGGCAGATGTTTTCAATTTGCATTGATATTGTAGGCGATTAATTATTGCTTATAATAATTTGTGCTATGCATAAATACCTTGTCTTTTAAACATTAGTTTATCATAAAAAAAGAAGTTTTAAATGTTTATTTCGTTGCTGTCAATGGAATTTACAAACTAAAAAAGTTAATTTTGTAGAATTGTGCTTATTATATTGATTAAAATGTTATATTAGGAATTGAGAAATTTAATAATTTTCACCCTTCTTAAAGGGGATAATAAATGGCAATTGGTTTTTTCGTTTTTTTTTACCCCATAGAAAATAATATAATGTTATTGTACTGGACACCAATGCTAGTGACATCGACTGTAAAATGCCGGTTTCCTCTCGGGGGTACATTGGGTAAGGATTTGCATGGAAACACAACTTCGCGAATGTCGTCGGACAACTGACTGGTTGGGCCAGTTGTTTGCGTATTTATTGGGTTAAAATACAGTTTCTACACGTGTTAATGTGGAGCAATTATTCTTATATCTAAACAGAATATTATAATGCGTCATAGCGCCGAGAATTAATTACTAAGGTCCCACAGTTTTGTCAATAATTCATCCTTGAACTAGCGATATGACAGGTGTAAGGTGATTTAAAATCTTATCAATATGACTCATCGTGCGAGATAAGCCTCAAAGGATTCGACATCGTAAAATGTGTGATATCAGAATATTCATTTTCTTAATTATTAGGTACCTCCATCTGCTGTCCGGTAAAGTTATCAAATATTCCTGTTTGACCTATAATCTATCTTCTATATAAAGAAAAATGTTCGTTTGTTCAAAATCTTAAATCTCTGAGTGTTCTTGAAATTTTGACGCAACGTTGCATTCGAATTCGCGTGTGTTTTTGTATAGTATAGTATATAGATGTCAAGTTTGTCAAGAAAGCAAGTTCTTTTTTAAACAGTGCCATATGTTGGACGTAGAAAGCAAGACGCTCTATTGTATCTCTATCTGCTCAAACTGAGCCATGACAACGCGTGGTGGGGTACAGCTAGTTTCAAATAATTTCGTTGTTTTTTTTTAATTGTAAGAAGAAAATAATTTCTCTCAGGGACTATTTCATCTTTGAGGATGCTTTTTGATGGTTAAGGAAAGGGAAAAAAGGAAGTTCTGGGAAGGAATAAGAAGAAATTCAGTGTGTCCAGAAGTGACGGACGTTTGAATAAATCCCTCTCACTGCGTTGCAAGGCAAAGGGTCCTGCAAGAGAGGTCACAGTGTCTTCAAAGTGTCTACAGGCGAAGTGTTTCAATCGTCCTCTTCCGATCCGACCCGCCACGCGGCTGTTGGGAAGGCGCATCGACCTCCAAGACCTGGATAAATTTCACCCCTGCATCACGCCGTAGCTTGTCACTTGGGGTACACATACCCGCCCCCCAAAATATCCGGCAATCTTCTTCATTCATAATAAACTTACAATACTTTCTGCATTCATTGCCTACGTCCACACGACGGCCACACAACGCGCTGAGCCACTTCCAACATAAGTAAGTGTTCGGATTTGTGAATTGCTTTTACTACGGATACGTCGGCTTGTCTTTCTTATCACAGTATAAAGACTTGTTTACTTTCATTTTCACTTCCTCCAATAAAAATCAATTTGGTTATTTCATATCTGCCAGGCGTCCCAGACGGTAATACCCAATTTATACCGATTTGTAGCGTCAAGAAAAATCTAGATTAACTAATTAATAATAAACCGCTCGACCTACTTAGTACCTACTCCCGAATTATGTACCTGCAGTCCAAATCGCATCGTAAACAGAGCAACCTACGTACTTCAAGCACCTACTTGGCTATCGACGACAATAACATCGCAAGTCCGTCTTTCACATTACGAGAACTCGCCAGAAAGTTCGAGTCTACGGCCTATGCATAATTGCCGCGCTGTCGAAGGTTCCTGAAACATACAGTCTGTGCGAGTGCCTAGACTCACTGACCCGCGCCTGACCAGCACATCATCGCAGCAACCGGAGTATTAAACATCTGTCCTACATCATCTTCTCGTCACGGCAACTGACTCAATAAACGCAGTGACCTTCGACACACGCTTTTTATTTTCATGCCTCACCAATGATCCCCAAAGATTTATAACAAGTTTTCCGTTAACTCTTTAAGTTTTTAAGATCCCAAAAAAAAAAAAATGTTATTTTTTAAGACAATATCTATACATTTGTTATGCCGAAATGTTAATTATATGAAATTCCCTCGATAGAAAAAAAATCGCAAAGTAAACTCCGAAAATCATAAAAACACGTTTTGTTCTGTTATCTAATATGTTATAAGCATAACAAAAATCACTGTGTATCTTTCAATGCAACTAAAGTATTTGACGAGAGGTTTTTGCTCAATTTCAAACGAGTCGTGTTTTATTAAATATTTTCAAAATTTTCGTTTAATTATTATCGTTTTTTAATATTAACGCGCTCCTTCTAACATTCGTATTTACACATCTCCCTTTAAAAGCATCATTGAACGCTTACTAAGAGGCTATGTCGTCAAAAGGGCTCGTCCTTTGATGGGAATGCCCGAATACAAACCAGACAAAACCATAAATTAAACCTCCTTCAATGCAACACTAACTCAAAATGCGGGATTCACATATTGTTTACACTTCGTTCAGTGTTTCATGTATTCAACTCAGTACTTCACAACTTCAAACCTAAAATTAATATTAAAATCCTTGTCAACGTCACCGGGTAATAATGGATGGTAAAAACTTGGAAAAGATTGATAACATGAAGTACTTGGGAATAATTCCATACTAAAAAGATATCTCTTAAAGAAAATGTCGATTTTATTGACAAAAATGTCCAAGAAGGTATCTTCCATTGGAAGAATTAGGAAAAACTTCGACTAAAAAACAAATTAACTAATTTATAAATTAATTGTTAAACCACACATAAAAATACTACAAATAATCCAGAATATAGCCATGAGACTAATTTTGAAGTGTAATAAATATAAATCAATACAGAAAATGCTTAATGAATTAGATATAATCAGTGTTAAGCAAAGAATTAGATATAATGAGTGTTAAACAAATAATTAGATAATGAGTGTTAAACAAGATTTA
Source organism: Hesperophylax consimilis (assembly GCF_061612785.1). Taxonomy (NCBI): domain Eukaryota; kingdom Metazoa; phylum Arthropoda; class Insecta; order Trichoptera; family Limnephilidae; genus Hesperophylax; species Hesperophylax consimilis. Next base: position 14,654,458 of record NC_142855.1, on the reverse strand, counting down.
TATATAATGAGTGTTAAACAAATAATTAAAAAAATAAATACATATAAAATAATGGGGGGGGGGGATAATTTTAATGTGGTAAAGTGGGCTATTCTTTCAATACGATTAAGAAAAACTGATCAAGCACAATTTGAAGAATGTCTAGATTAGTCAACCAATCTGTCCAGAGTATTTTGAAAAGCGTGACGAAGCAAATTTGATGGATTCCACAATTACAAGAACGGTATCGTTCGTAGCAACACACTAGAAGTCTGACGATTGATTTCGGTGTCAATCTGAATCCGACAGCACACCATCGAAGTATTCAATCGCCCTGCGAACTTTACTAAATTGCGTATGTTAATATTTATTTATTTATTTAGACACCGTAAAAGGCTTTTACAATATACATGATTTATGTTTACAGTGGTTCACAGGAGCGAAACAGTATTATGTTAAACAGAATAATTACTGAGAAATTATGTTGAAAATTAAACAAAAATAACATCTGGTATACATAGGTACATTAGCATTTTTATTTTTAATCCATACAGTAGTTTAGTATTGAGGTTATTTTTACCTTCAATATTGAATTTGGTTGAATTTGCTGAGAACTAAGAGTTAGCTCTATTGAATCAGGGCTGTCAGTAAGACATCTCATAACAATTTTGGGAAAAATTATAGTTTTAATTAAGTATATAAAATTATTAGATAACACACTTCTGTCTGATATCTGATGTAAGTGCATAGTTTAGGTTCTGTGATAACTTATGAATAGAATGGTTTTATGCCTAATAACATTGATAATTACGACAGAGGTATGTTATTATAGCCTTCTTATAGCTATATTCCGTGCAGTTGAACACATCTACTACTTCTGAGAAAGCATTGCCAACTGCATGCAATCTAGGTATAAGGGAGTTTCTAAATGAAGCAGTCCTGATATTGTTATTAAAATTAAAAAGAATTTTGGATCGAGTGGTTCTAGTGGGTATATGGAAGGTAATTAGGCTTAATATTTCAGGGCTGTCTATAATACCATTGACAATTTTAAAAATAAAAGTCAAATCGGAAATAAGTCTTCTATCTGAGAGTTTAAGTAAGTTTAATTCTTTCATCAAGTGATTGTAATTTATTGATTCTATAGGTAGACCGAGTTTATAGTTAATGTATCTTAGGAATTTATGCTGAATTTTTTCAATAGAATCGGAGTGGATTTTAAAGTAAGGACACCAAATAGGAGAATTATATTCGATTTGACTTCGAACAAGTGAGGAATATAAGATTTTTAGTGTTGAAATATTTTTAAAGTCTCTGCCATTTCGGAGAATGAAGCCGAGCATTTTTGATCCTTTGTTGGTGACTGTTTCTACATGTGAAAGAAAGTTAAATTTTGAATCGAAAATAATGCCGAGATCGTTAATTTCACTTACAGAGGCGAGAGAAACATTGTTAATTTTGTATTGATAGTTAAGGGGTTGTTTTGTTCTGAAAAATCTTATAATGTGGCATTTACTAATATTGAGATAAAGTTTGTTAGTTTTGCACCAATCTTGAAGTTTATTTAAATTTATTTGAATGTGAATACAGTCATTTATTGTTTTTATAATTTTAAATAGTTTAAGGTCATCGGCAAAAAGTAGCACTTCAACATTTTTGTCAAATACAGTAACAATATCGTTTATGAAAAGGAGAAACAGTATTGGGCCTAAATGTGACCCTTGGGGTACACCGCTAGTAGCTATGAATTTGTGTGAAAGGTTAGAATTATTTTTTACTTGAAGATTTCTATTTGTTAAGTAGCTATTTATCCATTCCAATAGTTTACCCTCAATTCCGATTTGACTAAGTTTATTGAGAAGAATTTTGTGGTCGACTTTGTCAAACGCTTTTACAAAGTCTGTATATATTGAGTCGACTTGGGTTTTGTTTTCGAGTGAACGTGCTATAAAATTTTCATATAAGGAGAGATTTGTTAGTGTGGATCTGCCTGGCATAAATCCATGTTGATTAGTTACAATGATATTGTTAATATGTATGGAGATTTTATCGAGGATAAGTTTTTCAAACAGTTTGGGGATAGTTGAGAGCATGCAAATGGGTCGGTAATTAGTGACATCATGAATATCGCCTTTTTTAAATACAGGTGTTAGATAGCAATTTTTCCATAGGTCGGGGAAGCAGCCAGAATTTAATGATTGGTTAAATATATGACATAGTGGATTGGCTATTATTGATGCACAGTTAATTAGAAAGGCAGGACTAATTTTGTAAAGGACCCGCTTTTTCTTTAAGTCGAGTGTTTTTATTTTGCGTAATATAAAGTCCATCAGTAATAAAATTAAACGTATTAACGTATGCGTATGTATGTATGCAACTATGTATATGTATGTGTGTACGTATGTATTTATAAGTGTATATGCATGTGTATGTATATATATGTATGTATGTGTTTATACGTGTATATATATATATATATATACATTTTCTCTTATTATTTCCTTGTTTTTAACATTTCTTTGTTTTTAACCTTTCTTTGTTTTCTTTGTTTGTTTTTTGCTTTTTAACCTTCTTTATCTTTATTGCATGATGTGAACATTGGTTATTGGGTTGTAACCTAATTCTTTTACTTATTTTTTCTCTCTTTCTATGCATGTTATGTTATAAACCTGTTAATGTTCCTAATAAAATAAAATAAAATTAAATAAAAATAAACTCTCTGTAACTTGACTTAATCATAGCCTATATTTTAAGATCAATTCTTGTACGCTAATTTACATAAAATGTGAATATTTTATTGTTTTTGAACAAATGGGCTTTTCATTCATGAGTTCATGTTGTAAGGTAAGGAGGCAATGAAAGATGATGGTTGTTGTGTCACAGCATTTATTCTGAGTCAGGGAGATGACTCTGGACCGATGAGGATGACACCAGGTGTAGACGGCGATGTAGTTGTCGAGACGGTGGTCAGGGAGTCGACACCGCGTTGGTGGAGACCGGACTCGTGGATGTGATCAGCACAGGTGAAGACGTGGACAATAAAAGGAAGAATATTATTTGGAAATATCTATAGCCTACATTACGTACTTGCAAATGTATAGAAAATTTAATATTCACACATCATTTTCAAACATAGGCACAGTAATTGATGAAGGGCGTCTTTGCAAACATAGAAAATGAAGGATACTGTGTGTAAATACATGCCTACAAAAGTAGAGACATTGCTTGCAAATATGTTCTATACCTAAAATGAAGGTAACAATGTTGTGCTAACATAGAAAAAATTAAGGATATTTTCATAAAATGCTTCCCAATAACTAATAACAATCGATAACAAATAATAACAAATACGACCAATAACAATCCAGCCGAACATAACCAAATAAAGCACACAATGGGCAAATATACATAGAATCAAGGACATATTTAACGCCAAATTAGATACAAATTAACGATACTCAATATCAACATAAAATCGATGGACATTTCCGTGCAGACAGAAAGATTGATGACACTTAGTGCAATATAAAAACAATGAGGGACATTCAGTGGGAAATTTCGTGCAAACATAGAAACTGAAAATCATAAAAAAAATAATTAAAGACATTTCGTGCAAATGAGGAAACAATTAAGGACATTAGGTCCAAACATAAAAAATAATGAAAGACATTCTGTGCAATAATCATAATCTGTGAAATACTGAAGGTCACTCCGTGTAAACACAGAAGCAATGACGAATGTGCAATTGACGGCCTTCGTTGTCGAGGGGTAAGAATTTTGACTAGCAGGCTGGAGGTCGAGGGTTTATGACACATATTTGCACTCATAATAAAGATAAACCATTCTCACGTTCTTATTGTGATTTTTCATGTTCACGTAAATCACTTTGAGCGTTACGCTTTAAGCTTTTGGCATTGGACTATGAGCTCTAAGCTTCGACCTCTGAGTTTTTAAGGTATTTTGAGTTGAATGCGTCGAGCTTTGAGCTTTTAGCTTTGAGCTTTGAGCTCTGAGCATTCAGCTTTGAGCTTATTCCTTTCAGCATTGAGTTTTTAGTTTTGGAATTTGAGATTTGAGAGTTGATCTTTGAACTCTTAGCTTTTACCTCTGAGCGAATAGCATAAAGCTTTAAAATTTGAGCTTTCGTCTTTGTCCTTAGGGATTTTTAGATTTGAAAGTTGATCTTTGAACTCTGAGCCTTTATCTTTGAACTAAGAACATAAAGTTTGGAATTTTCAGTTTCCATCTTTGTCCTTTGAAATCAGTTTTTTGATGTTTTATTAGGACCGATCACTTAAACACCTTCCTTACGTAAGTTAGTCTTCTGCTAATTTTTGTTTTGTACATTATCTGATGTGTTCTCAATTTTGCTCGATGTCAAAAATAATTTGAATAAATTTTTTAATATAATATTTCGGTTTTCACTTATTTTTCTGTATTCCATTGTTGTCCCATCCAATACATGATACCATATATTTTAATTGTTATTAAGTGAATTTGTTACTTGTTAAACTAGTTGGATTTATCATGAATACAATTGATAAATTGATCTACAGCCCTTTTTGCAGACTCCATATATTCATGAGGTTTCACACATACGTTACATAATTAATTATAATGAAGAGAGAACTGGTTTTTAAATTGAGATTTAAGTTAACTCAGATACTTTGGAATAACTCGTTAATTGCACTATTGCTGTAATTTCATGTATATAATAGTATTATTATTGCGCAAAAAGGATGTTTTTTTGTTTAGTTTTAAACTGGAGCCAATTTAATAGCGTGTTACTGAGATTGTTGCACAAAAAAATGACTGCATGACATTGGTAAACATGTGCAGAAGTAGCGGATGCATGTACGTGCATCAATAGTTACTAATGAATTTTAAACCAGAACGATGTCGTTCAGTTGCTAGTTTCTGCCCAGACTGCATGACATAGGTAAACATGTGCAGAAGTAGTGCATCTATGTGCATCAAGGAGGCAAGCATATCTCTTGAATCATTACTAATGCATGTTAAACCAGAACGGTGTCGTTCAGTTTCTAGTTACTGCCCAGACTGCATGACATTGGTAAACATGTGCAGAAGTAGCTGATGTATCTTTTTAATGTTGATTTTCTGTTTTCATTATTGTTTTGACGTATTGCTTCACCTGTTCGCTAACAGTGTGTCACTCAAAAATATCATAATGTTTTACCATCAATGTAATATAAAATAGAAAATAACTTTTAAATTTTTAGAAAAGGTCAATAGGTGTCACACATAAAAACAAACTGGATATATTTATATGTGACACTATTTAGGTTTAAACTTTGTAATTATTCATAAAGCTATCAAAAATATGAAAAAAAATGTTAATTATGAATTTTAAATATGAAATCGACAAAAATGGTGTATTAGGTCCCAATAACCGAAAGGTTAAAGGCGTTGTTTTGGTAATACAGAGATCCTGGGTTCGATTTCCAGTTGAGACCGTTACCTTTTAATTTTTCTTCGTCTTTTCTGGTGTTGTGTTTAGTGTATTATTTTGATCGCAGTATACTGAATCAATTAGATACCATTAGTGCCACCTGTGGAGGTTAGGTGATATTGTTTATGAAAGGTTCTCGCCTCTGCTATCAATTTGTTGTTAAGTCGCGTCGGCAAGAACAATTCCCACGTCATTGGGAATATCTTCAGAAACAGCTCTGACCAACCGTGTACCAGTCACGTCATTTGGAATATCTTCAGAAACAGCTCTAACTAACCGTGTACCAGTCACGTCATTGGGAATATCTTCAGAAACAGCTCTGATCAACCGTGTACCAGTCACGTCATTGGGAATATCTTCAGAAGCAGCTCAGACCAACCGTGTACCAGTCACGTCATTGGGAATATCTTCAGAAACAGCTTTGACCAACCGTGTACCAGTCACGTCATTGGGAATATCTTCAGAAACAGCTTTGACCAACCGTGTACCAGTCACGTCATTGGGAATATCTTCAGAAACAGCTCTGACTAACCGTGTACCAGTCACGTCATTGGGAATATCTTCAAAAACAGCTCTAACTAACCGTGTACCAGTCACGTCATTGGGAATATCTTCAGAAACAGCTCTAACTAACCGTGTACTAGTCACGTCATTGGGAATATCTTCAGAAACAGCTCTGATCAACCGTGTACCAGTCACGTCATTGGGAATATCTTCAGAAACAGCTCTGACCAACCGTGTACCAATCACGTCATTGGGAATATCTTCAGAAACAGCTCTGACCAACCGTGTACCAGTCACGTCATTGGGAATATCTTCAGAAACAGCTCTGACCAACCGTGTGCCAGTCACGTCATTGGGAATATCTTCAGAAACAGCTTTGACCAACCGTGTACCAGTCACGTCATTGGGAATATCTTCAGAAACAGCTCTGACCAACCGTGTACCAGTCACGTCATTCGGAATATCTTCAGAAACAGCTCTGACCAACCGTGTACCAGTCACGTCATTGGAAATATCTTCTGAAACAGCTCTGACCAACCGTGTACCAGTCACGTCATTGGAAATATCTTCTGAAACAGCTCTGACCAACCGTGTACCAGTCACGTCATTGGAAATATCTTCTGAAACAGCTCTGACCAACCGTGTACCAGTCACGTCATTGGGAATATCTTCAGAAACAGCTCTGCCCAACCGTGTACCAGTCACGTGGGTTTCGATGTCACGAATTGAGCGGCGCGGTGCGTTGTGCGGCGTAATGTGAACGTTGTCAATTTAGAAATATATTTAAACATTTAAACATACGTTCCGAATTAAATACGAGATGGCCAAAACACTATTTTTGTCAATTGTTATTAAAATTTTCACATGTTTGACAAGTAACATAAAAAATAGTACCACCCAGATGGTTTAAGATAAAAATTATATGACGGCCTCCGTGGCAAGTGGCGAAGGGCAATTCGGAGGTCGAGGGTTCAAATCGTTTGCGACACGTCCAAGAGTGGAATATACTCTCAGTATCACCCTAGTGAAAGACCACCATTCAGTATTAAAGCGTTGCTTGAAATGGCCTCAGCCGCGTTCGGTGACCAGATCTGAGCAGCCAGGTACTTCCTCACCTTCCTCTTTCCCATCTCCTTCTCCTCCCTACTACCTCCAGCCTCGCAACATACCCAAATTGGGGCTGCCATGATCCCACTTGCTCCAGACGCTTGGGAGCAGTTGGGACTCATATTAAAAAAAACTTTATTAAGACTCAGTGTTGCAAGTGCATATTTTTTATACATGGTGTTTAGAAATTGGTGGTACTTTTCGAACGGAGTTTATTATTATTTGCATGCGTTAGCAATTTTATATTCGAATATGTTATTTTTTACGGTACCTCAGCAAGATAATTTTATTTATTTATTTATTAATTATTGGTGGTGTTTTACAAGATATATATATTTTAATTGATTTAGTGCACGATATTTAAAAAAAAATATGTAAGGTTTACACAACAATATAATAAATTAAAGGGAAAATAATATTTTTAATGTTCATTTCAAGGAAACGGTTTCACGATATTTCAACAAACCTTTGAAAAAGTGATATAAAATCATTAAAAGCGATGAAAAAACAAACATATAAACCTAACCAATATAATCTAGTTTTTGTTTCAACACTTTTCATCACTTCTAATCACTTTTTAAAAGTGGGTTGAATTGTTATTTTGATGAGTTATCCGGTCTCCTAAGAAAACCATTTAGATTTATAGTGATTTGTTTTTGGGGTATTATGCCGTGTTGCGCTAGAAGTGCAGTGTCCATCATCTGCCATGATGATGGACACTGCACTGCTGTCGATGGACACTGCAATGCTGTCGATGGACACTGCACTGCTGTCGATGGTCAAAAATAAATCACTATAATACTTTTGGCAATCTCAAATCATACCCATTTATTAGATGTTCAATTAAAATTAAATGGACACTGCACTGCTGTCGATGGACACTGCAATGCTGTCGATGGACACTGCACTGCTGTCGATGGAAACTGCACTGCTGTCAATGGACACTGCAATGCTGTCGATGGAAACTGCACTGCTGTCGATGGACACTGCAATGCTGTCGATGGACACTGCACTGCTGTCGATGGACACTGCAATGCTGTCGATGGACACTGCACTGCTGTCGATGGAAACTGCACTGCTGTCGATGGACACTGCAATGCTGTCGATGGAAACTGCACTGCTGTCGATGGACACTGCAATGCTGTCGATGGAAACTGCACTGCTGTTGATGGACACTGCAATGCTGTCGATGGAAACTGCACTGCTGTCGATGGACACTGCAATGCTGTCGATGGAAACTGCACTGCTGTCGATGGACACTGCAATGCTGTCGATGGAAACTGCACTGCTGTTGATGGACACTGCAATGCTGTCGATGGACACTGCACTGCTGTCGATGGTCAAAAATAAATCACTATAATACTTTAGAAATCTCAAATCATACACATTTATTAGATGTTCAATTAAAAATTGTTTTTAAAAAAATAATCCAACGATAACATTTTGCGTTATGTTTAAGATGCTGCTATCAAATGCCAAACTATCAAATTTGAGGATCAAACACATCCTCACATCTGAATTTTTGATTTTTTTTTTAAATCGGCGTTAATCTGTTATGGTAAATTCTTAAATTTTTAATTTCTCTATAAAATTTATTTTATTTTACTCTCGACTTTAAATAATCCTCGTTTTTAACATATATTTCTTGGCCAGATAAAGCTGTGATTAGTTCCTTTGTGCGCTGCTCGCAAAACTACGATTTCTCAATGTAATTTATTCAAAGTGTCGTAAAATATTATTTTATATACCGTTCGATTAAATTCGATATCCAATTTGACGGAAAATTATCGAGAAAGTTATTCTAAGTTATTCCCACTTTTTATAGTTCCTAAGCGAGATCGGTAAGTTCGTAAATTAACTCAGTTTTTTTTTCAATATTCCAGGGTACTGACTTTTATTCGTTTTATGTGAATATCGCATAAGAGTCCCAACTGCCAATCGTCTGGAGCCAGTGAGACTATGGCATTACAATTGGGGTATGTTGTTAAGCAGTTGGGAGGTGAAGGAGATTTGAAAGAGGAGGGTGGGATGGGGAAAAGTACTAGACTATTCAGATCTGGTCACGAAATACTGCTAAATTTTATTAAAATCACGGGGTAGTATGAATTCTCGTAAATTCAGTTCCAATTTTGAAAATGGAATTTGTAATCATTTTCTGTTCTAAATATTAGGTAGGTACTTTAAGTCTGAATTTAAGTGATTTAATCAAGTGAAACTGTCACAGATAATCTTAGCTATAATACTGTATTTTTTTAAAGTTGTTTCCTTTACGCGTTTATACATTTCTATTGAAAAGTTTTTTTTTTAGTAGTTTGCATTTATATTTTTTATTGAGTAATTTATATATTTATTTGTATTCTACTCAAGCGACGCGATAGGAAAGCCTACAATCTATCTAAAGCATATTTTTTTGTATTCATAATGTGCACCAATTCGTTATAAAGTTTAATCAAAATAGTGATTTGGCATTAAGCTTCGCCTTCACATCTACACAGTTTCGCACAGAAGTGTGCAAACACATTCGCCCACAGAAACATGTTGACCTCAGCTTGCCTATGTTTAATTTACAACCAATAATGTTAAATTATTTTATTTTTTCTTTCTAGAACCATCCAAAAATGTATAAAATAGTTAGTTTGCTGGTTTTGACTATTTCTGCTGATGCATATCAATTCGGTAAGCTTAAACTTTTTTTAATGCACTCGTGTATTCGTACAAATTATATATTTTGCTAGCACCTCAAGAGCTACATGACGACACACGAATAAATAAGCCGAAATATTTAATGTTTTGATTTTTTTCTTTCAATTACTGTCGACTGATCGTACTGACCGAGTGGAAAGCGAGTGAAGCGCCAAGTTGAGTATGCAGGTTGAGGGCCTTGCTTCTATCCATTGTCTCGCCTGAATCACTCGCCCGCTACTAGGCCGAGTACTGACTGTACTAACAACATCAGTAGAGCACTCGGTCGAATGCACTGTCTCGGCTGAAGGTGTAATTCAGGCATAACTCTTGCGGAACCTTGTGTGGGAGTCTTTTTAAAAACGTTTTCGTGTTAAAAATAAATAATTAAAACACATTTGAATGTTGTCCTTGTAGAATCCCCGTGCGAAGACGCTGTAGGAGGTGCTTATAGACCCTGGAGAGTGCCCCCTGGTGCAGGTAAGTTTATATGCTACTTCTAGAATGACTTGTATAATAATTTGTAATGCTCAAATCATCCATTGACGCTAGTGTTGTTGGAGGTCATGCCAATCTGTCGAAGAAGAAGATTAAAGATAACTGAAGATAATAGGTTAGAGGGAGCGCGCTAATATTAAAAAAAATATATAATTGATGGATATTAAAATATAGGCATTAAAATCGCTTGGCAAACGGAGTCTAGAAACGTTCGATTTCAAGCACAATTATTTGAAATGCCTTCGATAGAAAAAAAATATTTACTGAAATTTATAAAAAATAATCCGATTTTGTTATTTAACAGAGTGAAAAAAATTGACAGAGTTTCTTTTAACGCTACTTTAAAACAAGCAGTAGACTTAAAATTAGTTTGAAATAAAATGTGAAAATTGAAATTAAAAATAGTGGACAGGATAGACATCTCTGGTCAGTTTTGTATAGATTTTGCTCTGCAGGTAAGTGATAATGAAATACAGTCATCTGTGCATTATGCAGCTGGATTCATCTGAATTATATTGTTTGGCAAAAGAGGGCACCACTATTTCTGTTTGGTCGATTTAAGGCTAAAATATTAAAATATTTTTGTCACAAGAAAGTGACAGTACTTGTAGCTTCCTCTTAAGGTGGAAATGATATTATTCTTAAGAATTGAAAAGTTTTTGTTTCATTTGATCGTTCCATATTTTCCTAGAGCGTCCCCGACTTCCACCACGGTATACTACATTGTTATTATTAAAAGAAGCTACATTATATCGACTTAATTCGACTCAGTATCTCCGACACTAAAAAGAACAAACTTTGAAGATTTCAGTGAAATCCGTCCAGTAGTTTTTCAGTCAAACAAACATTCATTTATATATATAGACTTAGAATATTTTTAACATCGAGCTTTTCATGCTGTAACAATTTTACGGAGTTTTAAAAATATGTAATTAATTAATTCAATATATTTCAGGATTATACGGTTCTCCTTGCTCATCGGGCGTCTACAATGCCTACAATTCCTACAATGCCTATCTGCCTCCTCCGAGGGATTACAGCCTTCTGTCAAGCTTGATATTGAGGCCGATAGCCCACCTGTCCAACACTATATTCGGCACCTCAGGCCTGGTAAAAACCCAAACTTCAAACTAGTCCCTTCCTTTGGCTATGGATCCACTAAATATCGGGTTTGATTACATGAACTCAATACAAGAAGTCTTGTAGAAAGCCGTTCCTCAGGGCGTGTGTCATCTTTTGGGACGGTGTGTGGAGTGTTTTTTGAGAAGAGGAAGGATTTAACATGGGTCTTGAAGAGACAAATCGTTCAACAGCCGAGCTGTTAAACTCAGAGTCAAGAACGAGTCCGTATTCGATTTCCGAATTCGTTTTCCGTATTCGGACATCCGAATGCACGGAATCAGTAGAAAATACATTAACTGCCGCACACGTTCGTTTTAGTTCCGAACGGAACAAATTCCTTACGCACGTTCCAAATGCGAGCCGGCGCGTTCGGAGAAACCGAATGGAAAAAACCTAATGACGTCAACGCAGCTCTTGCATACATTTTGCTTGTGCCGACGCAAACGTTCGGAAATTTCCGTTCATTAATTCAGTGTTACCAACGGATCTTGACCTAATATCGCCGTTTCTCATACATAAGATAGCGTAAAGTAGCCGAATTTGCTGTTAGGTGGGACATGTTTAAAATTGATGTTTTTACGTGAAAATAAAAATTTCGTGGGTGGCTAGAGAATTTCAAAAAAATTAAATTTTGTCCCCAGAAAATAAAAAAAAAATCATGGGGAGGGGGGTGGCTAGAGAATTTCGGGACATGTTTAAAATTGATGTTTTTGAAGTAGCTTAATTGGCGACCAGTTTTAGATTTTTTCGGCGCCGATTCTCGCTCAGAGTAGCCTAAATGGCGATATATTGCCCTTGTTGGCAACACTGGTACTGACGTTTATACATTCCGAATGAAGAAAAACGAACGTTTGCGCTAGTCTCACGGAATTCCGAATACGGAAAACGAATTCGGAAATCGAATACGGAAAACGTATGTATGCGGCCAGCCTAAACGACCGTTTAGTTTGACAAATGTTGGGCGGAGCATCTTTCACTGAAATACCTGTAGACAGCATTCCCGCCTGTGCTCTGTTTATTGAGATAGGGGAATCTATCAATCGGAGCGCCCGTTTCTACACAGAATCAAGGGTTTTATCGAGAACTTTGGTGCTCTAGACCAGTTTGCGATATTATACAGGGCCCTTTACACCTGTAATATTAAGTATTTGTGACACATATTAACAATATATAAATGGTGAAATACCTAAATAATAATAGCCTGGATAGGTTTAGCCATGTTTTGTGACCGGATCTAAAGAACTTGGTAATATCTAACCTCTCTATTTCCCATTCCTTCCCAAATCTACCCTTTCAACCTAGCTGTCAAGCAATTAAATTGCTACAGTCAATGGAAATCAAATCAAATTTCGCAGGTTTCTTTATTCATTGTATTACTTTATGATAAAACTCACAAAAATACAAATAAATAGATATAATCTGCAAAAATTCATGATTTTGTTTAGTTTTCTATGTTTACCATGTCATTAATAAAAATAAAAACAATAACAGGCCCAATACTGATCCCTGTGGTACCCTAGGGTTTTGATTTGTAGGTTTTAAAGTGATAACGTAAGTAAATTTATTTTTCGCTATATGTTATTAAAAGATTTTTTTCGTTATAGTTGTTCAACACGAGGTCAAACGCGGAATCTGGGGAGCACGAGAAGGAAGTAGGAACAAGGGTTGGAATTGATTTTCCAGAAGTGGAGAGCAGCGAGATAGATAATCCAGTTCCAGAAGAATATTTTGATGAAAACAATCTTCCTGAAGCAATGGAAGAAAGAAGCTCGTTTCCAGATCCTATGTTCAAATCAGAAGAAGAAAAAGATTTGCAGAGAACTGCAGTTGATCCAACAGTATAATTTTAATATCTGAATTACGCTTCCGAAATTACAAAATTACTACAAAGGGAACAATGAAAAACCTAACCTCACCTAAACTGATAAAACTCAAGGCGATGCACCACGTAGTGTAACTTTTAAAATTGGACCGCTAACAATAACACTCCTTATGTAGATGGTAATAAGATTGATATTCCCGCTTAACACCAACCAACTGTTTTGATTTATGCAAACAAAAATATCGCTAAACAGTGTATTTTATTTCATTTTGCGAAGTTCAGGCACACGTATGTAAATGTTTTACGATCTATACAATAAAACCATTTGCAATATACATATACATACATTATATATACCTGACCTGATGCGTTATTTTTTCTGGAATTATAAAAAGACTTAAGGACAGACGTGCTTATTTTAAGTTAAAGTTTCTTTATTCAATGAAATTATTTGTAACATGCATTGAGGAATTTTTCGACCACCATGCTAGGCACATGCCCGTGTTACGGTGGTCGAATATTAGTTACTAGAATTAATTAATATTAGTAGCTAGAATTGAGCAATTACCCCTTAGAGGCTTTGGCAGTGACATTAATGACCAACAGAGCATGCTACTGGATTCGCGCATGGAAGGGTATGTGCTCAGGTATGTATGAACAGGCTTGCTTACGAGCATGCTAGTTGCTAATCTTGATCCGATCTCTTTTCGTGATTCATTATCGGAGTCATGAATGTCTTTGGAACACAGGGTAACCGAACAATGCTTATGAAACATGAGCGACCCAAGTTTGACGGTAAAAATTATTCAAATTAATCACTGATATTTTCTTGCAAAGCTATTTTTGTGGAAAGCACGCTTTAAAATAGCACGTGCTTTCAATCGTTTGATTTTCGCACGCTTATTCATGAGAATGCTTTAAAAAAGCATGCAATATAACGTGAAGAGCATGCTCATTTTTAGCATGATTATTTATGAGCATGTGTCAATAACCTTTATATAAAAAGCTCGATTATTTCAAAGACCATGTTGTGTTCTACTCGCAATTTCTTCTAAAAGGTTTCTAAATTATCAAATTTTCAAACCAAAATTGCACGATTTTGTGATATTTGTGGTACATAATAAATAGTTGTGTCCTTTTGTTATATCTCTGGTTTACTTGCAGATTTCTGTGTTGGGAACTCTTTGATAAGTAAAAGGTTATTTACTATAATTGCGTTTATTTACGTTACAATAAATAAGTCTGGATATAGCTACCTGTTCATTACCCGAGGGTTGGTAATTCTCTGTTTCTAGAAGCTTGTTGTCTGTCAATAATATCCCACAGGCAATTGCTACACTCTAGCGACATCTGTCGGACTCTGGAGTAAGCTTTATGACTAGTGCCATCTATCACTTGAAAACCCAACGTATTACTTTATTTATTTATTAATTTACGGACAATATGTCCATTAAAACCATAATATTGACACGAATAAGAAAAAAAAGATGACAGTGAATGGAGAGTACATGAATGTGAAGGGCAAAGACAATGTAAAATAGAAAATGTTCATATAGAAAATAACTACAAGTCATAGCATCAATAACGATTAAGTTGTGAAAAATTACACATTACGTATCGCTTTTTGAAAGTCATTTAGACTTACACCAAAAAATTCAATGCTCTGACTTGAGTTTACAAGTCTCGACATTCTAGACAAAGAAGAATGGTACCCATAGTTAGTTGAGTGGTGATTGAGGAACAACAATTCATTATTTCGGAGTCTACGGGATGGGGTGTTGAATTGAATGAGTTGTAGCAGTTCAGGTGAGTCGGTTATACTGTTGATTATTTTAAATATGCAAATTAGATCGGAGTCTTTTCTACGTTTTTCTAATGAAGATAGGTTTAAAGTCTGTTCAATTTCCTCATATGAGTAATCGCCTCTTTCAAGTCCTAACCTCCAAGCAATTCGCCGTAGGAAGCGATGTTGGACAGATTCGATGTGACTAATGTGGACAGCATAGAAAGGAGACCAAATGACACTGGCATATTCAAGGTGAGGACGAACCAACGAACAATATAGAGTTTTAAGTGTTCTTATATGTTTAAAGTCTGAGGTAATTCTATGAATGAACCCGAGTAGCTTCAGTGATTTATTTACGATGTTATTTATATGATTTCGAAAAGAGAGATTGCAATCAAAAGTGACCCCAAGGTCCTTGATGGATGTGACAGTTGATAGACAAGCACCATTTAGTTTATACTCAAACTGAATAGGTTTATTGGCTCTGTAAAAGGACAAAACTTTACATTTATCAACATTGAGTTCCAAGAAGTTTAGTTTGCACCAATCGTTAAATGAATCAATATCAAGTTGAAATAGTAAACAGTCATGAAAGGATTTAATTATCTTAAGGATCTTATTATCATCAGCAAAAAGCCAGAAGCGTGTGTGCGAAAAAACTTTAGTTAAGTCGTTAATAAAAAGGTTAAAAAGAAGCGGTGCCAAATGGGCTCCTTGGGGAACACCGGACGTTACATCAATGTTAAAGGATTCAAAGTTATTTATTTTAACTCTTTGTTTTCTGTCACTCAAGTAAGATTGAAAAAATGATAACATAGGGTTTCTAATACCTATGGCATAAAGTTTGGCCATGAGTATTGAGTGATTTACTTTGTCAAAGGCTTTAGAGAAGTCGGTGTAAAGGACATCAGCCTGAGAGTTGTCTTCTAAAGCTTTAACAATGATGTTTGTAAAAGACAGTAAATTAGTTGTTGTAGATTTCGCTGATCTAAATCCATGCTGTTCCTCAATCAGAACATTTTTGAAAATAGGAGTGATTTTCTTTGTAATTATTGATTCAAATATTTTCGGAATATTAGATATAATTGATATTGGTCTGTAATTTCCAATATTTGATTTGTTCCCAGACTTGAAAATGGGTCGAATATACGAAATTTTCCATGAGTCTGCAAAAGTTCCAGATGATAGTGATAAGTTGTACTACATACAAATTGGGTTAGATAAAGTATATTTACATTCTTTTAGTAAGATTTCTGGAATGCCATCAGGTCCGGAAGTTTTTTTATGAGAAAGATTATTTGAGGCTTGGTATACCTCTACAAGTGATTTTTGGCAATCATTCAAGTCAATATTTTGGTCATAGTTAAGTGGAGGGATGGTGCATGACGCATCAGAATATACAGAGGAGAAATGTTTTGCAAAAAGGTTGGCGATGTCATGACCATTAGTAGCATGAGTTTCATTAAAATACATACTTGAGGGGAGATCATTATTACCATACATCACACCTTATAAAAACTCAATTCTTTCAAGAAAGGCATACAAATGATGTTTCGTAATGACGATTGTCATTTTGCTGGCATTGTCAGCTTTGTTCTGCTCCCTCCAACCATAGTGCAGGAAAACTCCTCGCTTGATCTTGTTCATGATAGGCGCGCACCGAGAAAAGTGCGGGAAGTAATAATCCGACAGTCATCAACAAAAGACTGAAGAGAAAAACCACCGTTTTACCTTCATTAATTGGTGCGTTGAATTGAACGTTCTTACCAAGTTCAGGCCCCGCTGGAAATCAAATAGGCACTTGAGGAAGATCATATTGTGCTATTCATCAGCATAAAATATTATTTTTAAAATAAATGTTAGAAATGTTAACAGATTCTCTCAGGACGACAAGGTTCCAACTCACAAAGTGCGGTCCTGCGAAATAGTGCTTCAAAGTGCTATCTTTCTTTACAGCAAAGTACACGCAAAGTCCACAGTCCACAATGGAGTGCTGGTACCTACCCTGATGTATGGAAGTGAGGCATGGAACTGGCAAAGAAAGGATGAAAGTAGATTGAATGCTGTTGAAATGAGATCCCTGAGGCGTATGTGCGGTAAAACCATGTATGATCGTGTGAGGGATGTGAAGATCCGCA
This sequence comes from Hesperophylax consimilis, assembly GCF_061612785.1. Classification (NCBI taxonomy): domain Eukaryota; kingdom Metazoa; phylum Arthropoda; class Insecta; order Trichoptera; family Limnephilidae; genus Hesperophylax; species Hesperophylax consimilis. The sequence continues at coordinate 14,637,350 of NC_142855.1, read as the reverse complement.
AAGAGTGCAAGGCTGATGTAAGCGTAATGAGTAAGATCAAGAAAGGGACGCTTAGATGGTTTGGGCATGTAGAGCGAATGAGCGAAGATAGGAGCGTAAGGAGGATATATGATGCAAATGTGAATGGTAGCAGAAGTCGGGAGACATGGCACGATCAAGTGAATCAGATACTTCAGTCGGGCCATGTCAAGAGTCAGAACAATAGAAAAGTATGTATGTGACGATGTGTGAATGTGAATGAGGCAAGAAGTGTGTGGTGTGACCAAGTTGTTTGGTGGTCCGTCCTCTCCCCCTACCCCTGCGGGAAAACGGCGTGATGGTTAGTAAGTTAGTTAGTTTTAGCAAATTTTCTCAGGACGGCGCTTTGTAAGCTGAACATCTGTCGTCCCGAAGCCGTCGCAAAAATAGCTTAAAATTACTCGAAATTTTAATTCCTTAACTTTAAATGGCAAAAACAATTTCAAACAATGATTGTGATTTTCTTCGGCAGTATTGAATGTTAACATTTCTCTGCTTATCAGAAAAATGAAAAACTTGGTTACATGTTGTGAAGTATTTTAATTTTATTTCACTAAGATAACAGAAACAGGAAACAAAACACATTTTAAATGCGTACCAAGACTGTGAATGAGTTTTTTTCTGTTTCAAATATTCATGTCGATAATATCGTTTTCTATGATTAAATATTTTAATTTAAGGTTTTAATCATAAAGTTATTCCAAAATTAATATGAATACCGAATTTGTGAGCACAAAAGACATTTTAAATGTGTACCTCGACTACGACTGAATCTTTTTATGATTTTTCTGTTTTAAATATTCATTTTAGAATCGCTAATATTGTTTTCAATGCTTAAATATTAAAATTTGTGGTTTTACTCAATAAGTTAATCCAAAAATAATATGGATAGCACAGAAATAGGAAATGCTAGGATATATAGGTAAGCACAAAACATATTTCAAATGTGTGCCAAGACAATATAGAACACAGAACAAGAATATGTAAGAACAAAATACATTTTAAGGAAGGTGTTGAAAGACATTCATTAGGGTGTTGAGTAAGTAACAATATACTGTAATTATGACACATAAAATAATTAACACAACCATTTCTTTTTATATTTTGAATATTTTAAATGACGTAGGATGGCCATTTTCCTCATTGAGTCTGGTTCATTATACAGTCTTGTGTCTTTGCCACATATTTTTTTATTGATATCTGGCTTTAAGGCTTTTACATATATAAATATAACAATATTTAAGAAATTATACTCGTAAATAGTGCAGGAAATGACTGTTTAAAACACACATATAAAAAAAATATTGTTGAATTTGATCCACACAGTAGGTACGTACAAAATATAAATATAAAAAATCCAAAAAAAAAATTTTTCTTTCAGCCGACAAAATACTGTTACCGTGCAAAATATTGTACTACTGTCAATTTAAATAGCTCTATCAAAATATTCCCCTACTTGATGAAAAAAACTTCAATAAGGTATGCTTATATAATGAAATTGATGTACTAAATATATCAACAACATCGGAGTATTTGTTTCCTAGCTGTTGAATCCGTCGCATAGGAGTGTGATATTGGGACGTTGATATAGAATTGCTACATTAATATGGTAGGTACATTGATGTAATGGGTAGGTAGTATCTTGTAACTGACCTGCTTGGAGTATGAAAAGAGATTACAAATAATAAATCAGGGGTCTCAAACATTGAATTAATGATTTTATACAAACAGGTTAAATCGGAAATGATTCTACGATCAGATAATTTTATTAAATTTAATGAACAAAAGGACGTTATCGTAATTTAGGTTTTCTCTGTGAATGCCATATCTTAAAAATTTATTTTGGATTCTTTCAATCGCATGTGAATGAACCTCATAATTTGGGGACCAAACCGTGGAATTGTATTCTACATGACTCCTTACTAGTGACACATATAATGTTTTCATAGTATTGACATTATTGAAATCACTAGATACCCTTAAAATAAATCCCAACATTTTCAAAGCTTTATTGGTTATTATTTCAATATGCTTGATAAAGTTAAGTTTCGTATCAAATCAAATACCTAAGTCAGTAATTTCCGAGACAGATACTAACGACATATTGTTAATGGAATAATCAAAAAATATTGGATTCTTTATTCGATGAAACCTCATAATTTGACATTTACTTATGTTAAGTTGCAAGCGGTAATAATTAATGATGAAGGGCACAGTGAATTTAACAATGACATCAACCAATTGTTTTTTATGTGTCCCACAACGAATCCAATCAAAACACACATTTTTGGCAATAGTTTCGTTTATTAAGGGGAAAAGATTTAAATTTTCACAATTATGATTAAATACATACTCAACAACATAATGAATTCCCAGAGCATTGATAGAAAAGTTATTAGTCTGGTAATTAAGGCAAAGTTTCTCTGTAATGTAACATTGTATTCACGCGATAAACTATAAGAATTCATGGAATCATATGGATCACCAATGCAAGATGATTTACATTCATCACAACCTTATTGATTTATACCTCCATAATCCTCCATGATCCTTTTGGAAGGATTTATATCTTGCATCACGTAATTATGATCCTTGATGACATCACACCGTCCTGGCGGAACACTGATGGGTTCTTTTATTTTTATTTTTTATTTTATTATTTCTTGCTAGGGCAATCCCGATGAGTTACAAAACTCATTTTAGGATGGGAGGAAATTACAATACAAAAGTTGGAACAGAATACAAAAGAAGAATACATACAGAAGTCAGTAGATACAATTTTACATTGGCACCGAAATATCAAAAATACAACACTGCATAATAATTTTTAAAAGACATGTTAAGTAGAACAAAAATAAAAAAGAGTAAACAAATATGAGAACAATAAAAGATATACAAATATGGATTACTGATTTTAATTTTTAAAAATATTTCTTTAAACCATCATTGTGAGTTTTTTTATTTTTCTCTATGGTTTTGTACATTTCTGGAAGCGAATCATAAAGTGTGTAGGCAATGTAGTTTGAAGATTTTATTCCATATTTTGTAGTGTGTGTTTGAGGAATGCGTATTTTATTGTTATTTCGAGTATTGTGGTTGTGGATGTCTTGATTGTAAAGTGGCTTGACGTTAGTGTGAGTTCATGTTGGGTAATTTGTAGGATTGTGCTGGTGATTTGATGCTTAGGAAGGATTGTGATTGGAAGGATACCGGGAACTAGGTAGATGTCCCTGACATGAGTGTCCCGAGGAAGTCCAGGAACATTTCTGAGAGCTCGGTTTTAAACCACCTGTAGGTCAGCAATCAATTTCTTTGAGGCAAAGCCCCAGATACAGCAGAGATAGGAAATGTGTGAATGTATCATAGCATAATATACTGAAGTTAGTAAAGGAATGGGTAGCAATCCTTAGTCTATATAGTACGCCAGTTACTCCTTTACATGATTTATGTGGAGATCCCACGAGAGTTGTGAATCTACTATGAGGCCCAAATATTTTGTGCTCGTTTTCTTTTTGAGGTAGTTATCACCAATTTTGATATTGAGGCTGGAATTTTTCTTGTTGCCAAAAAGTATATAATGCGTTTTATTTTACATTATGGGTTAGTATATTTATTCTCAACCAGGTTGTGAGATCTGAAACATCAGCATTCATTTCATGTCCGCATAAAGTTGTAGAGTTCCTTAAATGCCCCACTTTGTTATGTCGTTAACGTATATTAGAAATAGCAACGGTCCCAGAATTGACCCCTGTGGCACTCCACATGTTATTTTACCTAATTCACTCGTTTCTCCACCCAATTCTACTGCCGAAAGGCGATTTGATAGGTATGATCCGAAAAGTTCCAGAGGAGTTCCAACAATACCCAAATGTTTCAGTTTTTCGATCAAAACGTTATGATCCACCGTGTCAAACGCCTTCTTTAGCTCAAAAATATTGCTGCTGTAAAATCTCCATGGTCAATATGTTTCTATAGGTTCGGTATGAAATCGAAAGCTGCACATTTAGTGTTAGACCGTCGTCTGAAACTGTATTGTTTTGAGGTGAGAATTTTGTTGTGTTCGAGATATTTTAATAGTCTTTCTTTAATGACACACTCAAAATTTTTAGAGATAGCTGGAAGTATAGAGATAAGAGGATAATTTTTGACATTTTTTTTACATTCGTCTTTATGTATAGGAATAATTTTTGTAACTTTTATCTTGTTCTAAAAATAAATTCAATTCTGAGGTGAAATTAAGTTACACATTACATGGAACACTGAAGACAAAGGGAAATTCACACCTGTATTTTCGTCACAACGGGTCCGATATTGTCATAAATCCGAATAATTACCAAAGTCATGAAGATTTAAAGTTTGCAGTGCGGAATTTCCAAGAGATTCATTCGGCTTTTTTGTTTCTGATGGAGAAATGGGAGCCACAAACGAACGCATATCTCGCTAATATAATTCTGTTTACTCTTCAGGCCCATTCACGGAACCTGTTCTCTTCAAAGCTTCCGTTCTTTGGTTATTCATCTTGAGCCATTTTCACACAACAACTCACGACAGCAATCCGAATCTGTCAAACGACGCTTCAATGGCGTCACATGGTTTCAGGGGAAAGTGGAGTGTAGTCTCTTTTTCTGTTAAACGGGTCTTACGCTGGAGAGAGTGAGAGATCAAACCACAACGGCTTTTCATTGGTGGCGGCCGCTGCCCTAAATAGGTGGTGATTCACTGACAATCCAAAATAAAAACAATATGACAAAAACATTGGGTTAGCTGGAAGAAATAGGATGTAACCCATAAGCTATACCCTTTGTACTCTTTTTGTGCAATAAATATTTTTTTAGAAATATTTTTTTTGAATTATGGGTAAAAATAATTATTCCACCTACCTTATTTGTAGATAAGGTCTATTCTACGTTGTTTGTGAAGAGCAAAAACTTCTATCACTTTTGAAGTGAAATTTGGGATTGTTTGCACAATTTTTTTTTCAATACTAAGTACAGATAAAGCATTCAAACGGTCTTGACTCATCGTGTTTCGCAAGAATGATTTAATTCGTTTTAGGGTAGAAAAACACCTTTCGCTTTCCACAGATGTCATAGGTATTGTACATATTATTTTTAAAAGCTTCACACACTCCGAAAACGACTCGACTAAATTATTTTTATAAAAAAGTTGAAAGATTGCCACTGCACCATCGGCGTTAGAGAAATCATCTCTTCCGTATATAGCACATAGTTCATTTTTCAATTTAAATTTATCTAAAAAGATGTACGTGTTCACTGTTTCGTTGAAATCACATTGAGGAAAGTTTTCTTTATGTTGAGTAAAGTGTTCACAATCAAATAATTTTGATGCTAATAAATGGTTAGTAAACTCGAATCTGTCTTTGATCTGTTGTAAGATAATATCACATACTTCGTTGCAAGTTGCATAGTTCACCGTTTTATTTCTTTTTGCTTTGGGCTCACCTATTTGGTCTATGGAATCACGAACTGTCTGAATACATTTTTCAAATTGATATATATATATATTTATTAAAAAAAAATCTGTAGTTTCATCTGCTTGAATCGCAATAAATTCACATTCCGTAATTTGTCGTTTCACTTCTGTGCTGTATACTTCCATTATAGAATCCAATATGTCATTTTGAATAGTCTTTGATGTCCCTTTAAAAACAGTGGCACTATCTAAATGTTGTTTTAATACTGCATCTAATTCTGCTACGAAATCTATTGCCGCAAAATACACCAGGGTTTATCGATTCAGGGGTTTCGTCGTGACCGCGCAATGCCAACTAAACAAAATATTACACAATCTATTAATTTTGACAATATATATATCTATTTTTGTCAACCATTGCATTATGTTGTTTAGTTTGCTCAAGGTATCCAGAATCCAACTGTTGACGAATGTCAACTGTAAATGTAAAGTAGATGAATTGTGCTTTTTCAACTTCTCTGATAGATGCGTTAAATCATTAATCCCACTCAACGTCCAAGTTGCATCTCCACCAAATACAAGACACGGAAAACAAAAAAGCGATTAACTATGTCACAACCACACAACCAAAAATCTTTATCATAAAGTTTTTTGTCAAACACTCGAGTAAAAGCTCTTGATTTAGATTTACACTCTTGCTTAGTCACGAGCACTGGGCGAGGGGGACCATAATTTTTAATGAATAATTTATATTCTAACAAACTGTTATTATTCCTTATATATTCGACACTGATTACACTAATTTTCATTTCTTATAAAGTTACAAATTAAAAGGATTAAGTTCAGTATTTAGCTTGATCAAATTACTCGATAAATCAATACCAAAACAATGACAATAATTACGCAACGGCTCGCGATAACGACGCTAGCTGATCTGTGATCCACTATCGATGAAGTTCGACGAACTTCGTATGTATTCGTGTAACCTCGGATCAAGGTTCATCGATCGGTAATCTTCAGCAATGATCGGGTTATGTCGGCGGCATGTGTCACACGAGAATCAGCTAATTCCTGGTACAAATGGCTAGATTGACGCGCTTCCAGTGTTTTAAAAAATACATACAAAAACTGTTTTCGTCCGTTTGCAAATCTGTGCACACGGCCGATCCGAGCGCCGCGCAGCGGCCATACTCTATACTCGGAGAGATTAAAATCGCTCTCCCTGATAATCTTCATTGCATTGTATTGGTAAGTAATATTTTTAAATGATTTTTATAGATTTTATAGTCTTCAGTAAGTATTATAAATTAATTTTAGCCATTACAATTTAGATAGTGCTGCACACGAACGCACTATGCGACCAGCCGCCACTGGTTGTGACAACGTCATAAAATAAACACAGAAATTTCCGTGTCTTTTCTTCGGTTTCAAATTAGTATCGGAGTTAAACCCACCTGCGCAGGTCCGTTAGGCTTGCCGTCTGGGTGGCAAATGACGAATGTTTGCAAGGGACTTATTTATTTATTTATTTAAGTTTTAATCCAGCAGGACTGGGAGGATAGTGCAATCCCAGTCTGCCATATTACATGAAATGCAGTAAAACAGGGAAACAATAAAATAAAGTAAAAAATTATAAAAATGGAAATAAGATAAAAGAAAGAGAAAAAAATATTAGGCAGGTAACTAAAAATAAAAATAAAATATAAATCAAAAATAAAATGGTCATATAAATAGGTAATACAATAAAAACAATTAGATAAAATTAAATTACACCGTCCATCAGGGAGGTCGCCGCATCATCTGCATCCATCGCTCATTGAGTGGGGAACTGAGCCACTCGGATGCAGCAGATGTTGGTTGAGTCCTACCCCAGAAGCTGGCTAGTCGGTGGCGAAGTAAGGCGGGGAATGAGTGCACCCTAAACATTGTGGAGGCACTGCAGAACCTCGGTAGTTGCATGAGCTGCCTGTATGCATCCATCGCTCATTGAGTGGGGAACTGAGCCACTCGGATGCAGCAGATGTTGGTTGAGTCCTACCCCAGAAGCTGGCTAGTCGGTGGCGAAGTAAGGCGGGGAATGAGTGCACCCTAAACATTGTGGAGGCACTGCAGAACCTCGGTAGTTGCATGAGCTGCCTGTATGCATCCATCGCTCATTGAGTGGGGAACTGAGCCACTCGGATGCAGCAGATGTTGGTTGAGTCCTACCCCAGAAGCTGGCTAGTCGGTGGCGAAGTAAGGCGGGGAATGAGTGCACCCTAAACATTGTGGAGGCACTGCAGAACCTCGGTAGTTGCATGAGCTGCCTGTATGCATCCATCGCTCATTGAGTGGGGAACTGAGCCACTCGGATGCAGCAGATGTTGGTTGAGTCCTACCCCAGAAGCTGGCTAGTCGGTGGCGAAGTAAGGCGGGGAATGAGTGCACCCTAAACATTGTGGAGGCACTGCAGAACCTCGGTAGTTGCATGAGCTGCCTGTATGCATTATTGTAGTACACCCTCAACTTGTCCCATTGCGCTGCTGGGTATTGTGTCCACAGCTCAGATGTGTCACCACAGTGCAGTGCAGAATGCCTTGAAAAGTAATTTTCTGATATCATCGCTACAGTGGTAGAATCGCCTTGAGAGCATTCCGGCCCGTATATTGATTGCTCTTCTTTGTCGTTCCATGTCTTCTATATCCTTCATATCTTCTTATGTAAATCCAAATTTTAGAGAGAGTGGGTTAATAAAAACCAATTGGAATGAACAGACGTAAGCGATTGCTGTGAAAATATTTAATAAAACACGACTCGTTCGAAATAGAGCGAAAATCTCTCGTCAAATGCTTTAGTTGTATTTAAAGATACACACAGATTTTTTTCATGGCTATAACATATTAAATAGCAGAAAAAGGTGTATTTAATAATTTTCGAAGCTTACTTACCGATTTTTTTCTATCTAGAGAATTTTATACAATTCAAAACAAATGTTAATATATTATCTTAAAAAATAACATATATATATTTTTTTGGAACTTAAAAACATAAAGAGTTAACGAGACAGTTCTAATAAATCGGTGGAAATTGGATATGTGGGGGCTTAATTGAACTAATTTCCCATTAGTCTAATAAGGCTTCTATTCAATACAAATCATCATATGATTCATGGATTTTAAATTTGTTTCTGAATTACAGAAATGATAATGTTTGGAATAATTATAAAGTTTAACTAATGGTTTATAAGCCATTGTACACTAGTAGTTCTGTAAACGGTATATCTCGTGTAAAAAAACGAACGTTTTTATGTTTCTCTTATTTAACAAACCAAAAACATATTATTTCATGTGAAAATATATTATTTTATTTAAAAATATATTATTTAATGTAAAAACATATTATTTTATGTAAAAATATATTATTTCATGTAAAAATATATTATTTCATGAAAAAATTTATTATTTCATGTAAAAATTTCAATTAAGGCGATGCACTACGTCGTGTAATATTTTAAATTGAGCCGCTATCAATAACAACCCTTACGTAGATGGCGATAAGGTTTAAATTCCCGTTTAACACCATCCGCCTGTTTTGATTTATGCAAGAAAAAAACATGGACAAAAAGTGCCTTTTATTTTATTTTGTGAAGGCATAAATATTAAATTTTTTTCCGATCATTTTATAAATAACTTTATTTGCCACATTATGCAATAAAATCATAACTGAAAATGGATTCGTAAGTAGGAGATTTTGAACTAAAGCAGTTTTCATAGGCCTTTTCATTATTTTTTTCTGTGCTTATAAAAAGACTTATCTAAAAAATACTCGATTATTTCAAAGGCCAAGATGTATTCTACTCGCGGTATTTATTTAAAGCATCTGAAACATTTCTATTCGACAAAATTTTCAAACCAAAAACATATGATTTTGCATTACTACGTATGGCATCGCCTTAAGCATTTGTCGAGAAATTGTTGATCTACTTCAAAAGAGTCGCGTTTTATTAAATATTTTCACCATTTTCACTTAATTATTATAATTTTTTTTAATATAAGCGCGCTCATTCTAACATAGTATTTAAATATATCCCTTTAAAACCATCTTTGAACGCTTACTACAGGGCCTTAAGGTCCCATCTGTGCTTCATGTGGCAGTTACCAAAATCATTTTTAAAGCAAATTATATACAACAAAGACATTCACAGACACACACAGGCTGACAAAAAAGGACAAAGCCAATACATAAAATTGCTTACAATAAAAAGAAATACAGTATTATAATTCGCTGCTAGAAAACATAAAGTCTGCACCGATTGATGGATTGAAGCTACAATCAAAAGAAGATGCAATAAATAATACAAAATCAAAAACTAACTGACCGATTTCGTCGAAAATTTCTAAATTTGTTCTTATTAGTGTTAGGGCTGTTTAGAAAGTAGTTTGAATTGTAGAAAAAGTCGGTGACCACCGAGAAAGACATGACATGATGAAATTAATCAAATACTTACGCGTTGTAAAATGTGGCGTACGTGATGAACGAAGAAAGGATGTAAAGAGAATGTATGACCTGAAAGTGAATGGTAGAAGTCGAGGATGCCTGTAATATTTTTTAAATTCTTTACAATAATATTATTTTACATTAAAAATGCACCCAGTTTTCCAGAACACTAGAATTTACAACCTTACTCCAAATCATTCACAACCCCCTGGCAAAGCCGGGTACACGTCAGCCAGTCAATAATAAATTAGAAATTGGATGTGGAAATACCAAAAATAATAATAAAATAAAAAGTTTTTGTTATTTGAGTCAACTCTTATTGGTCGAATGCGAGAATTCATAAATCGAAGCATTACTGTACAACAGTGGTCTGAACGTAAAAGCCTAATTTTCCGATAACGATTTTAAAATCACTGTAGCTTGTTGTTTCAGTTAGGTTTGATCAAAATCATAGTTATTCCTTCAACAACCAAATATTGGGAACATATCAACGAAATGTTTCGCAAGAAACCAGGTAAATTGGTTATATTTTCTTTAAATTCAATTTATGCAATTTTAAAAACATAACAAAATGTTCATTTTAAGGCATTTAAAAAAAATGTTTTTGGCTTTCACCCTTCAAGGGTTTTCTAGGCCACTGTTTCAAATTATGGAGAGATGGAAGATGAATTTATATATTATGATATGATAGATTCAAATCGTACAATATTTGGGTGCAAATGTAGAAATCTGCAATTCCTTGCCAGATTACGTTCGTGAAAAGCTGGGCATGAAACAGAATTCCCATAGCTTAGGCATGGTTATGTAAATCGTACTAGATGTAAAGAAAACAATGGATTCATATTGAATCAGTTCAAAGGTAGTAAAGTTACAGTAGATTATAGAATACAATAGATGACTCACCAATGGACCGTCTTGGTAGTTAACCTATTCTATAAATCACTGATAACCAGAGATGTGCAAAATGGGTACCCAAAACCATTTGAAATGCAAAATGGAAATGGGTCAAAACTTTTCCATTTGAAAATGCAAAATGCAAAATGGTTTTTAGAAAAGCATTTTAAATGCAAAATGCAAAATACCTATTTTCAAAATGCATTGAAAATGCAAAATGGTTTCTCAGGTCAAACAATTAAAATAATTATAGATTTTTTAAACAATTTTTTCATTTAATAATGGACATCAATATAGAACAAACATATTACATGATGGTAAATCCATGTAAAAACACCACTACTACAGATTAAGAAACCACAAAAAAATTGCGCGGGACTAATGTTGCCAACGTTAAAACATAGAAACTGCTATCTAACATTTAATATTACAGCGTCATGGCCCCATGTTCACTATTTGAATCAGTATTTTTTGTAATGGTATCACTCAATTGCCAGGGCTCCTACCAGGGAGCAACTTGACAAATGTAAATTATCTCTCAAAGCGAGGTTGAGGACCGACTGATATTTGGGGCTAATTAAAAAAGATGATTGGAGATAGTAGGAAGAATGTTGCAAAAAAGCATTTAAAATGGAAAATGCATTGAGAAAAGCATTTAAAATGCAAAATGGTTTTTAGAAAAGCATTTAAAATGCAAAATGGAAAATACCCATTTTGCATTTCCATTTGAAATGGATTTATTTGAAATAAAGCACATCTCTGTTGATAACATACGGCGTCGTCGATTGTAATGGAGAAAACCATCAGGGAACGGTTTTTATCTTCACTGGATAGCGTGGCAAGGTCCAAACCATGATTTCATCAGTGGGATGAGAGGTTCTGAAGACAGGGGTAATACTTGCTGTTTTCCGGTGTAGTCGATGCGAGTGGCTTCGCAGTGATCGTATAAGAGAACTTTAACACCGCGATCCGCCGAATCTAGACATTCTTCGTCTTATTTGTTCTTAATCTAGTTGACTGTGCTAAATCCGTTGCCTTGCTCGTGACAGCGAAAATCCCAGAGTGAACCTTTCGGGAAACGGAACCCGCTCGACTCGTTCTTCCAAGTTGCCCTACTCATCCACTGATTAATTAATTAATTAGTTAGGAAATAATTATCTAGTACTTAACTAGATAATTATTGGCTTGCCTTGGGATATACCTGTTAAAGATATTTACCGTCACGCACTTGTTTTGCCATTTAAGATGGTTCCTAGCTTTGAGATAACAAACACCATTTTAAATATTATTCAGTGTAACACCCACACAAATATAAAACTTAACTATAACAACGATGTTCACCAATATAATACACGACAACACAACAAATTACATATATCAAAAATACACTCAACAAAGTTCGGACTGAAATCATTAGAATATATTGCCTACACTAACTATAACAAATTGCCTGAAGAATTAAGACAGGTATATTATGCCTCTAACAAATCTCGAAACGATAAATTGAAATCCTATTTTTTCAAATGTTATTTGGAAAACGAGTCATAAGTAGGTACAAACTCTGTTCTGATAGCCGTCCTAATTATCTCCAAATACCAAACTTTGTACATCCAGAGATGTATGGGTTTTTTTAATCTTTTCATGTATTTTGAATGTAAAACATCTTGTTTTAGGTCTGTTTATTTTTGAGCCCGTACTTTTTAATGTATTTTCCTGATTTTGTTTTAATGCATTTCTATAGTCCATCATTGAGGATACTTTTTTAACTTTTTGACACCAACAGTACATAAATCAAATGAGTGATTATAATAATTCATAAAGTCTTATAAGACAATTTTTTTTTGTGACATATCTGTAAAGTGATTCTTCACATGTTGTGTCTGTATGTTGCTTCTGTAAAATGTTTTGTAAATGTTTTCTTCGTACATTGTGTCTGCACATTGGGTTGGGTTGGGTCTAATTTTTCTGTACAAAACTGTTTTTTTTTTTATTTTTTACTCTTCTTTTTCAAAACTACCAATTGGCGATCCCTTAATGAGTTTGATAACTCATGGGAGTGCAACATTATTTGTTGTATGTTTAAAAAAAATATAAAACTGATGCAGCGTTTATTATAGTAGTGTGGATAAATAACAATTTTTTTTTTTTTTAATTTTTTTATTTTATTTATTTATTTTTTTTTTTTTTTTATGTGACACCTCACAAGAGTGTCCCTGCCTGTGCACAGACAGGGGAACTATGTCACCACCCGGTTGGGCGGCGTTGTGAGGCGGAGTAAGGTAGGGGCTGTAGGAAGGGATTTGTTAATGCGGGCCTTGAAGAGGCTCGGATTATAGGAGGGAGGAAAAACAGATGCCGGTAGCTCGTTCCACATACGAGCCGACTTACACAAAAACGAGTCGTAAAAACGGCCCGTTCTCATGAAGTCAACGTCAACCGTGAACGGGTGTTCAGTTCGTGTCCGTCGAGTTTCGCGCACGTGCACCGGTGCATCAGGAATCAATGCTGCTAGCTCCTTGGAGCAGGCTCCATTGAAATACCTGTAGAACAGACACAGCATGCCTACATTGCGTCTATGCATCAGAGAAGGCAATCGGTCTGTTAACAACGGATTGTCAATCAGACGGATCGCTCTCCTTTGCACAGACTCAAGCAGGTTTATCAAGTATTTTGGGGCACCAGCCCAAAGGTGGCTCCCAAATTCAATAGTTGGGCGGACTTGAGACTTGTACAGGGTCAGCAGCTGGTCACTGTTGAAGAATCTCCTAGCCCTGTACAAGACGCCCAACTTTTTGGAGGCCTGATTTACTCGGGCTTCTATGGATCCCCGATACTTGAGTTGGTCTGATATAGTAACTCCAAGCATTTCAATGGAGTCTTTATTGGGGAGAGTGCTCCCATCAAATTGCACCAGACAGTCATTGATCTCCCTCTTTGCCGAAATCAGACACGCTTGGGTTTTTGAGACGTTGAAACTGACCAAGTTGGCCTTACCCCAGGGACGAACCATCTCTAGGTGGTGGTCAATTTTTCGCTTCAAAACTTCCCAAGCTGTTCGGACATCATAGGTGGAAGGGGGCATGTCAAAAAGATAACCCTCGTAAACGGTGCTGTCATCAGCGTAGCAGTGAATTGGTGCACATTCAACGAGATCGTTGATGTGCAATAAAAACAGCGTCGGAGACAGCACAGATCCTTGTGGCACCCCCGCATTGATTTGGTGCGGTGAGGAAGAAGAGCCGTCAACCACGGTTTGAATTGTTCTTCCCCTCAGAAAGTCCGCAATCCAACTATGCAGGGTTGGGTGGATCCCATACGATGGTAATTTCCCGATAAGCGCCCGGTGCCAGACTCTGTCAAAGGCTTTGGAGATATCCAACCCAACGGTTTGGGTTTCACCAAAACGTTCCATGTACCGCCCCCAAATATGCGTTACATATCCGAGTAGATCGCCACACGATCGGTTTCGACGAAATCCATATTGCCGATCGCTTAGGATATTGTTATTCTCGAGATATGTGAGCAATTTGTTGTTAACCACCCTTTCTAATACCTTCGAGAGTATGGAAGTGATGGCTATGGGGCGGTAGTTAGAAGGGTCGGAACGGTCCCCCTTTTTTGGGATTGGGTGGACGATTGCCTTTTTCCAAAGATCTGGCACCTTTCCACCTTTGAGAGAGAGCCTAAATAATTTCGCGAGCACTGGAGTCATTTCTGCAGAACACCTCTTGAGGACCAAGGCAGGTATTCCGTCCGGCCCACTGGCTTTGTCGACTTTCAGCTCGTTCAAGACTCGGAGAACCTCTCTGTTCCGGATCTTCGGTTCCTCCATTTGAAAACCGCAGTGCGGAATGGAAGGGGGAGTCTCTCCGTTATCTTGAAGAGTTGAGTTTTCCGCGAAAATTTTGCCTAATAATTCAGCTTTCTCGCGGGCCGAGTTAGCCAGCCGACCATCAGGCTTGGTCAGAGGTGGGAAAGTGGTTCTGCAGAAATTTCTTCCGATCGAGCTAGCAAGTGACCAGAAAGCACGGCTACCAGTGGGGCAGTCAGCCAGCTTTTTCGCAATTCTCTGGTCGTGATCGCTCTTAGCTCTATTTAGAACTCTCTTACAATCCCTTGCCCGTTTTCGGTATTCCGAAAGGTTATTCATGGAGCTAATCTTCCGGAGTGCATTAAAAGCCGTATTTTTGAGTCTGACAGCTTCAGCACAGCGATGGTCAAACCACGGTTTTGTGCCCGCTCCAGAGGATTTGACGGAGAAGGGAATGTAGCAATCCATTGCTGATGTGATTACTTCTTCTACCTCGCGTGCACAAATTGATGGGTCCTCGGAGCTAAAGCATACAGTACTCCAAGGAAAGGCGCCGAAGAAAGACCGCATGCCGTCCCATTTTGCTGCCCTGTAGTGCCATACCTTCCTCTTTACATGTTTGTCGGGTTGACGGTTCATGGAGGATGGGACAGAGGTGGTAATCAGGCAGTGGTCAGAGGATCCTAAGGGCGCTGTCACCTCCACTCTGTACCCGAGTGGCTCACTAGTGAGAAACAAATCGAGTAGGTTGGCTCGATGTGATGGGATGTCTGGTATTCTGGTCGGAGATTCTACGAGTTGGCTTAGTCCATGGATAAGGGCAAAGGATTCCGCAGATCTACCGGCAGAGTTTGTTGGGCCCGAGAACTTCAGCCATTGTCCATTATGAACATTGAAGTCCCCCAGGATTACAAACTCGGCCGATGGGTAACGGGGCAAGAGAATATCTACAGTGTCACTCAAGTATTTAAACAACTCAACAGTGTCTGATTCGGCAAGGTTTGGTGAGCGATATAGGCACGCATAGATTCTCATCATACCGGTGAGATCCACACGTACCCATAACACTTCGTGTTTTGCGCTCTCGATATTTGCGAGACGAGCGCAGCTGATGTCAGCACGGCTGTAAAGGCAGACACCTCCTTTGGGCCTGAAAAGGCTTTCCAGATGATATCCTGGGCAGTTCAGATAGGAGTTATCTGGGGGCTCGGCAATCTGTGTTTCCGTAAGGAAGAGGAGATGGGGATTTTGTGAGAGAAGGTGGTGGTGGATGGGAGTTAGGTTGGTGTGCAGACCGCGAATGTTAGCGAAATTCACCTTCATCCTCGGTCCACACTGAGGACTCCTACTGTTCGCTGTCGCTGAGTTTATATTAATTTGTTGTGAGTTCATAGTTTTTAAGTTTGTTTTATTTGTTTGTGGGATTTAGGATGGGTTGGGAAGGATTAGGTTAAAAAGGTTGGGTGGGGAGTTGGAGAGTGGAGCAACTGGATACACCAAATGTAAGGTATGTTCTTCTGACTGCGGTTCCAGGCAATGGGCAGGAGAGTCCGGCTGTGGAGCAGCCCACCCTTGGTCGTGAGCCCAAGGGTCGGGCCCCTGTACTATCCAGCGGCCCGGACAGCGATAACCGGTTTACTGGATCTCCCTCAACCGGCCTCTCCCAGCCCGGCCCGCCCCGCAGTGAGTAGGCCGACCCATTCATCAGTGTGATCCAGAACGCACAACCCTCCATGAGCCCGGGCACCCCTGCTAAGTCACCAAACGTAGCGAACCACTTCAGGTGACCTGTGGCAGAGGTGTTGGTAACCCAGAGTATGGTTCCCGGGGCGGCGGTACCCATTGACCACCTAAAAAAATAAAAAAAAGAATTGTAAATTTATATTTATTATTAACACTGCTTACAAACAAATAATTTTGTTTAAATTGGCCAATTTCTAAATTATGTATGTAGAATGTTGAAGTCGAATTCAGACTTAGAAGAGATGATATGTTGAATGGAGATTCAAAATGTCATCACTTCTCCCCTCAATTTAAAAAAAAGTTTGTTAAAAGAGAGGATATTTGTTTAGAGAGGGACAGCCAAAAAAAAGTAGTAAAAAGTTACCACTTCTAGACCACATAATGTACAATCTTGGGAGTCAAGCACGTGCATTTTATAAAGGTGAGAAGGAACGGAACAATGTCCAATCCTTAGTCGAATAAGTGAGGAAATTTCAATTATGAAGAAGTGAGGGAATTGGTGAAACCACGGTCTTGATGGGATAGTCCTTGAGATCTATCTTTGAGGATGGCAAAATGTGAGATAGGTCAAGGCTTTCATAAATCATTTTTAAACACAATCATACAAATAAATTTAGTAAAGTAGGAGTTTTAAGTAAACCAGCTGCGTGGCGGACCGGATCGAGAGTGGCCGAATGAGGGACCCTTTGACCTCTCCAGCCTCTCGACCCTGACGCTTTGCATCTTAGTGGAAGGGATGGATTTTTGGGGATCAGGTGAGGAGACACAATAAAAGAGGTTGTTGAAGGTCACAGTGTTTTTATTGAGTCAGTATGCAGCATGGGAGATGACTTCGGGACCAATGGCCATGACACCGGATGCAGGAGGTGAAGTGGTCTAGGTGGTAGATTGCGACGGCGCGTTGAGACCGGACTCGTGGATGAGTCAGGAACTGGTGAAGACCATGGGTCTTCCGGGTGCTCCAGTGCTGAACAAGGTAGCCGAAGATACGAAGGATCTTGTCGGCGGTTGAGCAGGATATTGAGCGGCCGGCGAGAATGTCGTGGGGTCTAGGCGCGTGGATGTAGCGCTGGCCAGGAATGCTGAAGCCAGGGCACTGTGATGATCCCATAGGAGTCCATGGATGAACCGTGCAAAGCCGGGTGTATGTAGGTGGTCCTGTGCGCGGAGGCGCGCAAGTTGGTCACTCGCGAGACTGCGAATTGTTGACTGACTAATGACTGACTGACTGACTTGCTGCGTCGGGCCGGTTCATACAACCAAGCCAACGGCGGGTTCGCGAGACCGCTGGTAAACTGTCGGTTACTCGCTGAATCTCGATGTTTCTATGACGCTGAAATTACGCCTAGTCAGTTGCCTAGAATCTTCTGGCGGATGTGCATAATATACCTAGTCAAATTCGCAATTGTATTGACGCAGATAGTTCGTTCAGCGGCAAGTAGGTGCTCGTAGGCAGTAGGTAGCTGGTATTATTCTAGGAGCGTCGTAGATTCATACCTTCATTCACTTCTGCACACACAGATTCTCCAGATTCCTACCCACCCCTCATACACTTTTCCTTCCCAGAACTTCTTCTCCATACTTTCCTTACAACAAAACCTTCCACACAGCATCCCAAAGATGGCATAGGCTACGAGGGAAATGATTTTTCTCAGGGCCTCCTGCGTGAAGATTATTTGTACAAAAACACGAGTGTCGGATATTTGCTGATCAATCTGGACGACGAGTCTGTTTTCCCTTTCGACCAATTTGATTTTTATTTTGCAAAACCAACATTTATAGTATTGTACAATGTGTAGTGAAATATCTACAATTATTATACTAACAAAGAAAATAGGATGGATCTAGTCTGTGTTGCTAATATGTACTATGTATCAGTCGAATTCACTGTATGAAATGTTAAACATACATGAAGCGATATGAATCAATTTGTTTTGTTTTGAGTTCGTGTTCCATTGCGGGATGTTTAATGTGTGGTTTTGTCTGGTTTGTCTAATAGGAACTTTTTGGATAAAAAATACATTATACCATTGTTAATATTAAAACATATATATTTCAGGTGCATCTTCCTCTACGAACCCTGAAACGAACCTCGTTACCAAGGCCACTAAGTTTTCGCGTCTCTTCGGTCAGCGTGCTGAAGGTTCAAAGACTCCTAGGGCCCTCAGGGGTTGGCTCAAAGTACGTTTGAGGACGCTGCTGGTTGGGTGGAAAGATGTCGTGGTCAACTTCTGCCAGAACTCGACAATACATGGATTGAATCACGTGGTGGCACCGCGACTGCATCCGGTGGAAAGGTATTAATGGGATAACAGAATATACTATAAGTTCATAGCGTTTTATATAACTTCATATTGCTCGCAATACAATCCCATACCGACCTATCACATCTAAAAGGATGATATTTTATAAGTGTGAGCGTGGCGATAATATTCGCTGTGATCTACTAGCCACGCTATATTTGAAAATTATGCGACTACCTCTCTTACGGTAAAGAAGGGTACGGAGTGCCGTAATTACGCGGTTAAATAATCTATATTAATTAATTAATATGTCACAGTGACAGATCCCATACAAATAAATGATATTTCGCGGCAGTCCCCCAATCGATCTGACCCCCTATCCTGAGGAAGTTTATAGCGTAGTGTGTCACCTCAACACATAATACGTACATTTTATACGCACAATATAGCGTAATGTGTCTAAGGCCTTAATTGAGTACCGATTTCGGTTGTTGGTGCATGGGTAATGTGTAACATTATTCATGTTCAATCATCTTTTAATTTAAAAAAAATGAAACTAGGTAGGTACTTATCATATCAGACAAGCGATAAAGTAAACACCAGCATTATTTTATTTTAAATTAATAATTATTTGTTTGAAACGTGTAGTTGTTTAACAAATTATTATACGCATTATTTACTCGCCTTAAGTATCCATACAAATTGAAAATATCTCCCGAATAAAAATAAATGCCGCCGACGGGAATTGAACCCGAACCTTCTGATATAAGATTATAATAATCAGATTTATTATGCTTCATTCGAAAAGCTGTTCATACGTGTGTTTCCAAATAGCGAAACCATTGAAAGGGCATGTTTGTAGAATGTAGGATATTTCTCCTTGTCCAAATATGTTTAGTAAAACTCTTCCAATTCAACCTAATTGAATTTCTCCTTTAACTGTGCATCATAACACATTTCACATTGTTCCATTTATGGGGATCAGATAGCAGACACGCAATGAAAGAGGTTGTAAAGGTCACAGTGTTTTTATTGTTAAGTCAGGATGCAGCTTGGGAGATGACTTCGGGACCGAATGGCGATGACACCGGATGCAGGCGGTGAAGTGGTGGTCGATATGCGGGTCAGTAAGTCTACGCCGCTTGACGAAGACCAGACTCGTGGATGTGTCAGGAACTGGTGAAGACCATGGGTCTTCCGGGTGCTCCAGTGCTAAACAAGATAGCCGAAGATACGATGGACATGTCGGCGGTTGATCGCGAGATGTAGGCAGGCGAGGATACCGCGGGCTGATGCGCGGACCGGCTAGGATACCGTGGGGTCTAGGCACGTGGATGTAGCGCTGGCCAGGGATGCTGAGGCCAGGGCGCTGTGATGATCCCGTTGGAGTCCATGGTTGAACAGTGCAGAGCCGGGTGTATGGTCCTGTGCACAAAGTGACTCGCGAGATTGTGGATTTTTGAACGACTAAAGACTGACTGGCTGCTCGCTGCGTCGGGCCTGTTTATATAGTCAAGCCGACGACGGTAGTAGCTACGCAAGACCGCTGGTAAACTGAAGATCTAGTTGGATCTAGATCTAAATTGCCTAGAACCTTCTGGTGGATACGCGTAATGTACCCGGCAAACTCTATTGACGTGGGTAGTTCGTTCAGCGGCAAGTACTCGTAGACAGTAGGTAGGAACGTAGGAACGCTAATCGCTTCGCATTGCGTCTGGAGTGTTCCCGCTATAATGCATTTTGTATGTGCGAGCGTTCTAGATAAATCTTGTTGCTCTCGCTACACATTTGTAAAACTCCTGGCAATAAATTCACGTCTACTGAGAATGGTGTTGCAAATGCAGCAAAAAGCAAACAGGATGCTGTTTAAAACATTGAAATCGGTTTACAAACTTGGTTGATATCCTTCATCCGACATGAAGGATATCAACCAAGCGTATTTATCCGCCGTCATTTGTGCTGCAATAACTTATAAACTTACTTTAAACATATATTCTCCTGATATATTCATTATTATTATGCAATGAAAATTTAACACCAACTTTGCAGGTCTCATTTTCAATCAATTTCACTATCCCATCCATTGCTGGAGCACCATCTGTTGTTAAGTCCGATAAGTTGTTGAGTTGTAACGAAAAGCGATTCAATGTCGATGTTACAGCTCCTAAAAAATCTCGTGAGCAAGTACTGTCCTTAAGTGGATACAGTGCGGCTAATCCTTCTATTTTGTTAAAATGCAAAAATCGTATTTTAATCAAATAATTAAGTTAACGCCATCTGTGAACACGTAGATTATAACCAACGTCGCGTTTGACCTTGACCCTGAAAGGTAAATTTCTTCTTTTAATAGTATCCAGAGGCAAATATGTTTATCATAAATGTTGTCAGTTTCACGAACCCTATATAATACCCCGTGATTTCCAATTTGATTTTCCTCCTTCTTTAGCCTACGTTTCGGACAGCGTTACGGTGTCAATTGTCCATCATCAGGGCAGATGTGTATATAGATTGTGGTGAAGTGTATGTTTATGTATATAGAAGCGTTAATGCTCTTAGGACCGGTATTTAAATATAATAATTAGTAAGATTAACGTGGTTTGTGGCGTTTAGTTTTGGTGTAACTGTCAATTACCCGGATACCAAGAACTATTAAGCTTATCCCCGTCATCCCAATAAATATTTACGAATTTCTTGCGGGTTTCAATTGCCTCCATAATTAGGCGTGCTAGATGCGTTTTGGGTCTTACCAGGACTTCAGAAACAGGAAATCGGCAAATTATTGCCGATTGATCCGGATAAATCGGTAATATATTGCCAAGCACTTAATTAAAATAAGTAATAAGTCATTGTTGTACGCTCGAGGTGTTCTTAGATCCATCTGTCACTTTGGAGCGCGTAAACTCGGCAGTCCGGACAAATCAGCGATTGCCGAGCACTTAATTGAAATAAATATAATGCCAGTAACTACAGTAAAGGTGTGTTTGAATTGGCAGGCTGTTCTGGGTGGTGTCCATGGTAGTTGCCACCTACAGCGCGGGCTTGTTGTGCAAGGCGCAGCTGAACCGGTACACCCTCAACCCCACCGTGGTGTCCATCAAGAAGGACTTTCGCGAGTGGTCCACCACATTCCCGGCGGTCACCGTCTGCCTGACTGACCGCGTGGACGAGACCCTGGCCGAGGACTACATCAAACTGTAATTATTACTCCGTGTCAGAAATAATTACTTGCACTTTGTTTTTTGTTCTAAATTCTTTGTTTATTGTTCTTTCTTATTTATTGTATGCTGTTCTTTCATTGTTTTTTTGCTCTTTGTTCTTTATTCTTTCTTCTCTTTTCTATTGTTTATTGTTCTTGCTATTTGTTTATTGTTTCTTTATATTCGTACTTTTTTCGTTCTTTGCTATTTGCTCTTTATTCTCTGTTCTATGTGGTATTTATTAAATTTTACGCCTATTAAGGCTTTTACATACATATATAAAACAATATTTTAGTAATATGTTATGTTTTCAATCATTCCTTGTTAATTGTTATTTATTCATGTTAATTTTAAAATTGACTGTCCTGAATTACTTCAACGTATCAATATCCATGTTCCCAAAAAATCATGCCGACATTTCTTACCTTTTTACTTCAATAACACCAGGACACTAGCATACCAAAATTCTCCGATTCCGAGACTTCACAATCTCGGAAACAAATATTCTGATCTGGGTGATATATTTCATTTGAAAAATAATCAGTATAAATGTTGTATATTCTATCACTTTTATTCTTCTAGACACAAATAGACCTATGTACCCATATAACTTCTCCGCTTCTACTATTGTGTTTTGTTGAATCTTTTAAATTCAATTATATGCGTGAGGATTCATTTTTGTCATTATGTTTACATTCTTCTTTATTGTATTAATTTTTAAGTGTTTGCTCTGATACAAAATGCTTGTATTTTTTTATACTCGTATACTCATACTCACTTCACACTATACGTTTACTCATTTGTCAACAAACATTTTACTCAAATATAAACTGAATAGTATTATTAACCGTTCTTACCTCAAATATGGATATCTACCTCTATCTAATTATATCAACATCAGAATAATATTATCATTAGCTGGGCCAGATTTGCGTATTATAAGACTTTTATATCATTATTATTTTAAACTACTTTATGCACCCATACCAAGAAATTATTGTGTTAGATGTACTTACTTTTTAAAACTGCATGACCACTATAACCGAACTCATTTATTGAAGTTATCATTTACATGTATAATTTACCGCTTACTCACTAATATTTATTCGAATACTCCCCCATGTCTTTCGCAATATTTCACCAGAACTGTAGAAGTCTTCGCACGAAAACAACGACGATCCTTCAAAATACCTTTTCAAACGATTACGATATAACCCATTACCTCCATGATTTTATTTTTATTTTTATAAACTTGAATCATCATTATAACCCGATAGTATAGACTTAAAGGAGAGCCCAAAATCAGTTTTAGAATTTTCCGCCCGCCCACCCTCTCACCGGAGCGTCTAGAAAATTGATGCCTAAACGCAACGCTTGGAGGTAACCCCCCTAAGCAAAATTTTCGTCAACTATGGGTAAAATGCAGTAAACTGTATGATTTATATTGATAATTTGAAATAAATAATTGCCATTGTTTATAATTCAATGAAAATATAATTTATTAATGGAAAATTACCCAAAATGACAAAAAAATCAATATTAGAAAAAACCTTCTAGAATGAGGAAAACTAACCAAATCTAACCAAATTATTCTCTAAGTGATACCGTTCGAAGCAGTCAAAATGAAGGGCGCGGTTGCAGGCCCGGCATCGTAGACTGCTGGATTTTATTTACCTTGAGCACAACAAATTCGAGATTCGCCACGATACGTCAAATGAAATTCTTGCATTCGACGTACACGATTCCCATCTTCTGCGTCATGGCCTTCTTCCTTCACACGAGAATCTCCGAATTTGGCATTGACCTGATTTGGAAAAGACAATAAAAGAGTACGGGTAACCTCCACACGGAATGCCTTCTGGGAAGGTTTTCTCTGTCGCCTAGTCATCTGGTTTCCTATATCATGCTCGTACTTCCTAAAGAAGCACAGCAACTTCCATCCATTTAAAAGAGTGCTGCTCAAGCAAGATGCAAATAAAGGCCAGTACCACTTCTTTGACCGAATGTTGACCCGATAATTTTGTATACCATTATCATGGAGGTATACCCCACCCATTCCCAAATTATAATTTCGTGTTGGCGCGCTAGGCAACCGATTTTTTTTTTGCATGCTTCCTTCAAAACTTTGCCTTTTTTGTCTTTCTTCAATTTCTGTCAACTCTGCACTTGACTAACTGGCTGTATTCGATCATAGTTCGTGGCCACTGTTACTTCACGGTTGTCCTAACCAACGGCATACGAGGATTTGGCTTTCTACGTCTACCACCGCATCAAATTCACCTGCTAGGTAAATGTTCGCTATGCGCAAGGGAAATATAGAAGAAAATGTTACCTTTAGGCAATTACTTTCCTGTCTTCAACTTGCCTGAAGCTTCAAGGTTAGGGAAGCGAACTGGCTTACATATGCCAGTAGCGCACATTCTCTTATCCTTCAGGATACATATCAAATGGTGAGATGTGAAGAAATTGTCCATAAATAGCTCATGGCGTGCGGGGAACTCTATATATTCCATCATCGACAGTACGAAGGATAATCTTTGACCTAATACGGGGTTATATGTATCAGATGCTCAGGAAAATAGCATTGCTTGGAAACAGGTAGCCTTCGGAAGAAGCAAGACACCAAATCTCGTAGCCAACTTCTTTGGCTTATTCTTAATGTACATCTTGCAATAATGTCGACCGAAATATGGCACCATTTGCTCGTCGATGGAAAGTTTGTGTGCAAAAACATCAAATACAAATAAAGATGGAACGTTAGTCATTATCATACCTTAGCCATTCTGTCGGTTATATCTAGATTGTTGCTATCGCAAAAATGTATATAGCGCTTTATAAGCTCGAAATGTGGACGTTGGTTCCTTTTTTGATGACGCTTACACCCAAGGTCGGGTCAGACGAATAATAATCTGTGGTAGATGCCAATGTATTGTAGCCGGTCAACACAGAAACCAAGAAAACGCTTCAATTCGTATATATCTTACTATAATTCGGTATTGGTTTTAAATCGAGCGTATTTGATCATCCTCTGAAGAATAAACTGAATCACTTCGTCATCAAAGAATAATGAAAACACTTGAAAAGCATTATAAGACTTCAGCTTTTCGTACATATCTTTATGCACCACATTCAGCGGTTCAGGAACGCAACAGTTTACTGTAGTTTTAATTTTTTGGCTGGTGGTGCATTTGAAATAGATATTCGCAAGGTATTACGACTCGCACCAGAGGATGTCGAAGGCTGATTCCAGTCAAGTCGTGATATGCCATCAAATCATCGTCAATCAGCTCTTCGTCCGTCTGTTCATCAACATTTGATGAACAACTGTTTAAAAATATCCGAAAACTGCAGACTAACTATTATTTTTAATAAAAATCACCCATAAAAACACAACAAAACCGTATTATTTGAAGGCAAGCTAACCAAAAACATATGAAAACACTGTCACAGCTAACCTCCAAACGTTGCGCGCAGGCATCACCTGATTTCAGTGACATCCAGCGGTCATCTTATGCATATAATACTATGTTGAAACAGTGTTGTCGACTATTTCATCTTTTGATAACAATATGTGATTCACACATGTTTTATTTTTTTCCGTTTTAAAATTTTTTTTTCTTCAAAATGGGTCTATTTTCAGGGCTTTAGTAAAAAAAATATTAAAAATAGAATAATTAATAAAATATATAAAATGATGTTAATTATTGAAAGCTAACATACCAATCTGTAAATGCTGCATAACAACTTTGTGGGATTTAGCTTTATTCACAGTGAAAAAAAATCATACTTTTCATCTATTTTTTTGATGCCTATAGACATCGTCATGGAGGTAATGGGTTAATTGCCCTCACAGAATTATGGCTCACCAAAGGTATCAGAGACGAAGAACTTTTCGATCCTCGATACTATGTATATCGTAGAGACCGCGATTACGCTTCCACCGGTCAGCGTCTTGGCGGTGGTGTAGTGATAGCTATTAAACAGGAGCTGATCAGCGTCGCCAGACCAGAATGGACTTCTTGTGCTGAAGACATTTGGGTCACCATTCGCACTAATACTACACCTCACTGTTTGGTCCATATTTGTTGCGTGTACATCCCCGGAGGGACTCAACATCAATATTTAATCGAAAATTTCCTGAACATGTTATCAGATGTAGTATCAAATAACCCCAATGATTCTTTTATTATCTTGGGTGACTTTAATCTTCCTGAAATTTCATGGATCCAAACTACGCTATCTGCTAGTAATTACTCTACTCACGTTAGTAATCACTTCGTAGACTGTATGCATTTTCTGAACCTCTCTCAATATAACGGTGAACTAAACTCAAGCGGCCATATCCTAGATCTGATTCTGTCAAATCTACTAATCTCCGTCGAATCTAATGATGACCCGTTAGTTCCCGAAGATGAACATCATAAAGCTCTGTCCATTAGTGTGCCATTTCAGGAAACCCTTTCATTGACGAATGCAAAAAGACAAGTTTTTCGTTTTGTGGAGACTACGATTCAATTAATTTCGCCCTTGAACAAGCTGACTGGGCTTACATTTTTTCTACCTCTCAAATAGAACAAGCGCTTGACGGTTTCTATACGTTTTTGAAATACCTCATAAATCTTCATATTCCTCATAAACTTTCGTGCAAACTCGAAATATCCTCCTTGGTACAGTGCTGCCCTTTTTAAGGTAAATAAGGAAAAATCAAAATATTTTAGTAAATATAAAAACCACAAGAACCGGGCTGACTATGACGCATTTTCTCTTCTTCGTAAACGGCACAAAGACTTATGTCGGAAAAGCAAATCCCGTTTTTAAGTAATATCGAATACAATATATCCTCAAACCCTAAAAACTTCTGGAGCCACGTCAAATCTTCTAACGCATCCCAAGGTATCCCAAAATGTATGTATTTTGGATAGCTGAAAGCCAATAATGGAACGGAAATTGCAAATTTATTTTCAAAATATTTCAGTTCAGTTTTCAGTCAAACCTCCGATCCACTTACCCTTGATCCAACTGACGTCGGGAACCATACATCCAATATAAGCAATATTGAGGTGAAACGAGAAATTGTCTTAAAATACCTTGAGGAAATTGATACTCGCAAAGGTGCCGGTCCTGACGAAATACCTTCAATCTTTATCAAACAATGTGCACACAATCTAGCCTTACCCCATTCTTTAATTTTCAATCGTTCCCTAACCGATTGCACTGTCCCTGTTATATGGAAATCTGCTTATGTGTCTCCTATCTTCAAAAATGGTAAAAAAACAGACGTTAAAAACTACAGGCCAATCTCCAACCTTTGTATATTTAACAAAATTTAAAAAAAAATAGTCTATGACCAACTATATTCTGCTCTTAAGCCCAGCCTAAATACGACCCAACACGGTTTCATTAGTGGTAATTCTACAACCATAAATCTTTTAACCTTCACAGAATACCTGCAGGATAATTTGGATAGCAGAATACAAGTGGACACTGTCTATACCGATTATAGTAAGGCGTTTGACAAGGTCGATCACTCAACCTTGTTGAACAAGCTTTTAAAGATTGGTATTCACGGTAATCTTTATCGTTGGCTCTCTTCTTATATCTCCAACCGTAGTCAAATAGTAGTGGTTGCTGGATTTAAATCCGACTCTGTTGCTGTTACATCGGGAGTTCCTCAAGGCAGCCTGTTAGGACCATTACTATTTAATATCTATATCAATGATATTGGTCACTGCTTTTTATACTCGCAGACCATCTTATATGCAGATGACATGAAAATCTTCTCACCTATAAACTCGAATCGAAGACTGTCATAAGCTGCAAAAGGATTTACAACGTTTAAACGCGTATGTTAATGCCCATTGTCTGGAATTAAATATATCCAAATGCTTCATCCTACGCTTTACTACAAACAAAAATATATTTATACACAAATACTCAATTAATAATCAACCTTTATCTACCAAATCAGAAATTAAGGACCTTGGGGTTATACTTGATAGTAAACTGAATTTCAATAAACATATTGACCACATAGTCACTAACGCATCTTCTATTCTGGGTTTCATAATCCGTTCTTGTAAACAATTCAAAGATATTACTACTTTCAAAACACTGTATTTCTCATACGTTCGTAGTATCCTTGAATACGGATCACAAGTGTGGAACCCAGGCTATGCAATACATAAAAATAGAATCGAAAGTGTTCAAAATAGATTTTTAAGGTACCTCAATTTCCGCTCTTTTCGATCTCATATTAGTAATGAAGACTTTGCAAAGTTCTTCAATATACAGACGTTAACTTTCCGAAGAAATATAGCAGATTCGGTAATGTTATTTAAAACACACAATTTAATCGATAGTCCCTTCTTCAACGCCTATTATTCCATGTTCCCAATCGCAACAGCAGACAGTCGCTTACTTTTAATCTCCCTCATTGTAAGACCAATTCCAAACAAAACTCATTTATCTACAAATCCACACATTCATTTAACTTAAATTATAACCATATTGACATTTTTAACTCGACTTTACGCGACATAAAACAAAAACTCAATAATCAACAAAATTCCAACCAGAAGTTCAATTCCTATATATTCCCGTCCTTTGCCTCTTAATCCTTATCCTATATTTCCTCCTCCTCCCCCCCCCGCCCTCCTTTATTTTAATATTTTCCAACTAAACAAGAAACTAATTTAAGAGAACATCTCTATGACATTGTACACCTTACCATTAACTATTCATCAGTGGAAAGTTCATAATTGGCATAATTAATTATATTATTATTGTACCATTGTATAATTAAAGATTTGCTGTCAACTTTTACTAAAATGTATAAATTAATAAATTAAAGAAAAGCCCACTAGGGCGTGTAATAAATAAATAAATAAATTACTCTATGTTATTTGTGTTTTCTGTTCATTATTAAAATAAAACATTTTTTTAACGATTAATGTACATTTTTAAACGGAATCCATTTAATTTTCACTAACCCCACACAGGAGGCTCTGAGAAAAATAATGGCCTGTGTCATCTTTGTGAAAGCTCTTTTGAAAGAAAGGAAGAAGAGGGAGTTCTAGAAAGGAAAGAGGTGAAATCCACATTGTTTTCAAGACATTTCGATACGATCTAGAAGAAGTAAAGGTTTATATAAGTGTAGCGGCTACGTCATACTCCACTCCCCTCGCCTCCATGTAGCGGCTGCGTCACGCTCCGCTCCCCTCGCCTCAACATATGTATTATACCCTGTACTACCTGTTTGTCACTTCAGTTAATAAACGCACTAGCTTCGTAACAGACGTGTTCGTCTTATTGGTCTGCATTTCCTCCCACACACATACCTATCCAAGGCGTACTGCACTTACGCCTCCAAAGTGGTGACCCCGACGTGATCTATAAGTGTGTGTGTGAGAACAATAGAGTGATAAGGAACAACACTGCATCAGTGCGATATTTTTCGTGAATTTTGAACAATAGAGTGAGTCAGCGCGAGTGTATCAGAAATGGCTTACAGTGCAAGTAGCGGATCCAGGGCTGCCTCCGAGACCGAGGTGTACACGGTTTCTCTTAATACTAAAATTCTGGAGTTTTGAAACCACGGCTTTAGTTTCACCAGCTGGAGGCAATTTTAGCGCCACAAAAAATTTGTGAAGAGAATCGTAATTTAATCCTTGTCGCAAAGCTAGGAAAAAATGAACTGCGACAAATCAGTGATATACTTAACAACCCCCCGGCGGAAAACAAATACCTGGCGCTGAAGACCAGACTCCTTCAGGTATATGAAGAGTCAGCAACCCAGCAACTCCGACAACTTCTCGGAGAACTCGGACGAGACGCTCAGACGATTCTTTGGCTAGGACGTCTTCCGCAAACCGTTCGTGCCGTCTTGACTGTCTGCGAGGTACAAGACATGGAGAAGCTGGCACAGATCGCCAACAAAACACTTGAGACCAACAGAACCTCCGAGGTAGTCGAGGTTAAAACCCCATCATCAACGGCCTTTGAGATGGTGACTTGGACGGTTGAAAAACTGCAGCTGGAAATAGCCAGCTTACAAAGGGAACCATGGGGCCGCGAGCGACAACGTTCAACCTCTATAGCCCGCCAGTCAACTTCCTTAAGTCGCCCCCGTGCACCACAGCCTGGAGATCCCAACTATCTGTGCTGGTGCCATTTCAAATTCGGTTCCAGGGCGCGGAAGTGCCAAGATCAGTGTTCTTACAAGGCAAAAAACGAAAATTGACGCCCGCGATCGAGATAATTGGCGTTGATAATACATCTCGATTATGTTTTACCGACCGTAAAAGTGGTATTCGATACTTAGTTGATACCGGCGCTGACATTTCCGTTTTATCAGCTCGAAAATTTTCCAAATCAACACCTACCGAATACAAACTGTATGCAGCAAATGAAACAAAAATTAATGCGTATGGTGAAAAATCTCTGATTCTTGACTCTCGGGCGAAACAGCGACTTGTAGATCTACATGGAAGAAAACTGGTACACAAGGTGATAACCCTAACCACCAGTACATCTATTACAAAGGATCCAAACGTAAACATTTACGCAGTAGACATAAACAACCCATATCACAAGTTATTATTGAAGTACCCCGAGTTGACAAGACCGGAATCTTTGAAAAATGCACCGAAACATGATATCTGTCATAATATTGTGACTACAGGCCCACCCATACATGAGAAGGTACGTTCATTAAATCCAACCAAGTATAAAGCCACCAAGCAGGAATTCGAACACATGCTCGAGCTTGGAATCTGTCAACCATCCAACAGTCCGTGGGCAAACCCTTTACACATCGTAGATAAGGCGGGTGGTGCAATTTGACCCTGCGGTGATTATCGCTTATTGAATGCAAATACGATCCCTAAACGATACCCGATACCTTGCATATTACATAACTCCAAAAGAAAGACAAAACAACAATTGAATGGTCAGCAGCCGCAAATGAGGCATTTCAACAGTGCAAGGAGAGCCTAAAAAGCACGGTTACACTATTTCATCCGGCACTTGACGCAGGATGCTCTCATGACATAAAACGTGTGTCGGAGCTGTATTGCAACAACGAGTCGGACACAGTTGGCAACCACTGGGTTTTTTCTCGAAGAAATTAAGTGAAACCCAACAAAAACAAAGCATATATGATCGCGAACTTTTGGCTATTTACATGTCGATCAAACACTTCCGCAACATGACGGAAGGAATAGAGCTGATAATATTTACAGATCATAAGCCTCTTACTTTTGCTCTTACAAAGAAAATTTCAACATCCGACACACCTCGAAGAATCAGACAACTTGATTTCATTTCACAGTTTTGTTCCCAAATTAAATATGTGCGTGGAGATGAGACCTCAGTCGCAGACGCGCTTTCACGAATTCAAGAAATTACCTTACCTGGCTTGTTCGATAGCGAGGAACTAGCAGATGAACAAAATAAAGATGAAGAATTACAAAAGCTAAAAAAGCAGAGTAATGTTCAATTTAAACTGATTACTATGCCAAATTCAAATTGCCAAATAACTTGTGTAGTATCAACAGCACGTGTAAGGCCGTATCTACCACTGAAATTCCGTGAAAAGGCATTGGCCTCCGTTCATAATATGAGTCACGCTGGCATCAAAGCAACTCGACGTTTGATAACGCAGCGATATTTTTGAACTGCAATGAACAAAGACGTAGCAGTGTGGGTAAAAATTTGCTTGCTTTGTCAAAAAGCATAAGTTGGTAGGCACACAATATCACCGCTTGGAGAGTTCCATGACGTGTCACGATTTGCATTTACACATCGATATCATCAGACCACTTCCAATTTCACAAGAAAACAGATATTGTGTGACAATGGTAGACAAAGAGACATCATGGCCAGAAACAATTCCGGTTAAAAACATTGGCGCCGAACGATATCTGATGTTCTGATCATTCGTTGGATTTCAAGATTTGGATGTCCGGCTTTTATTACTACAGATCAGGGTAGACAGTTCGAGTCCGACTTATTTAACCAGCTGTTAAAGAAACTCGGCATCGAAAAGACCGCTTATAACCCGAACAGGGCCGCCGACAGCTAATCTGGGCCCCAAGTCTAGTAGACTATACCGGGCCCCCTCCCCACAACTTACCGGGGGGGGGGATGAGATAACAATTAATAAGTTCATGCTTACCTGCTACTGCTAGGAATACTACTTCATTACCTTTTCTTATACCATTATACCAATCATTCGAATTTAGCATAATTATTCAATGGAAATGTTTAAAAAGTTATGGTGAATACTCAAAATAAAATACTTGTGTTTCTTGTTTGTGTGTATTTACATATTCTTCGTTAATCAAGATATCTTGAGGCTAAATTAAATTATTATATTTGAAAGACAGAAAACAGGTAACAAAAATAAATAATCAATTTTCAAAACCAATGGAAAATAAATTAGGAGTACCGCAGTGATCGATCCTTGGACCCCTATTGTTCATACTCTATAAGTCTATATTAATGACATGGTGAAAATATTTTCAAAATGCAAAGTACGACTATTTGCCGATGATACACTTATATACTTAATTGGAGATATTGCGGCGTGAATGGACTGTAATTTGCGGTTTTTTGTGATATTGTTTGATTGACTTACCAATATCTGCTGTCGGCACCTTCCACTTTGCTCTGCTTTAATCACCGGTAGGGGTAATTGTTAGTATTGGAGGAGGTCAAGGAAAGGGAATAGTGATATTGGATTTGTTTACAGCGCGGCGCGGTGGTTTTAATAATTCAAGATAGTTTATGCGGAAGCGATAAGGTCGGTTGAACCTTGCGGGCGGCGCGATACTTTAACAACTGACTTGATGTAGGTAAACGCGCGGAACGCGGGCGGGAAACAACAGCACCAAATACTTTGCAACAATAACTGGCCCGAGCATGCCCCCCGCCTTGACCAATGGTCAAAGTCACTAATACAACAAAAGAAACACGTTATGAAAGGATTCAATAAACAATACTGAACCCGCGGTAGAACTAAATTCTAAATTAACTAAATCTAAGATAACAATATTAAACTTGTGGTAGATCTAAATTAACTAACTAAATCTAAGATAACGTTAAATTTATTGTGTAGGCAGGGGACAGAGTTTAACGACTGCCCTGCGATATGTTCCGGAGTTAGTCTTAACGTCCGCAACGCGGATCACCCCATCTACGCCGGGGTGGACGTTTACCACTACGCCAATAGGCCATTGTAGAGGTGCGATATTGTCACTCTTAATTATTACCACGGTGCCTTTCGTTATTGGATTCGAATTTGTATTCCATTTCTGACGCGATTGCAGCGTGTTCAGATACTCCATTCGCCATCGATTCCAGAAAGTCTGGACGAGACGATCGACAAGATGTTTTCGTTGCAGCAAATTTACTGGCGCATCTGACAAATCAGCAGCGGGTAAAGATTGTAATGGAGTGAGCGTTAAAAAATGCGCGGGTGTTAAAGGCAATGGAGCCGAAACATCGGTAACGCTGAGCACTGATAATGGGCGTGAATTTAGAATAGCTTCAATCTGATGAAGAACCGTTTGCATCTCTTCGTATGTGAGAAGAGATGTACCCACAACTTTATTTAAGTAACATTTAATGCACTTAATGTTACTCTCCCAGATCCCACCGAAGTGGGGTGCTTGTGGAGGATTCATCTTCCACTCGATACGGTTTTCCAACAAATTTTCTGAGAATTCTTTCTTGTAGTCCGGTGACTCTAAAAGTTCGAATAAAGCCTTCAAATGCGATTTAGCTCCTACGAAATTTGTCCCATTATCAGAATACATTACATTTACAGGCCCTCGACGGGATAGAAAACGTTTGAACGCGTTGAGAAAGACTTCGGTCGAGAGGTCTGAAGCGAGTTCAATATGAACCGCGCGGGTCACCAGACAGATAAATAAGCAAATGTATGCCTTTTGGCTTCTAACACCCCGACGTCTATGCGGGATTATTTGAAGCGGCCCAGCGTAGTCGACCCCCGTGTGCAGAAAGGCCTTAGCTTCGCGGACGCGGCAAGCGGGTAAATCTCCCATTATTGGGAATTGCGGTTTGGGATTGACTCTAAAGCATGTATTGCACTGATGCACGCGTTTCCGAATCAAATTGCGCGAAGAAAGTATCCAAAACCTTTGCCTCAACAGAGACATAAGTAAGGTGGGTCCCGTATGCAAGTTCTTAGTGTGGTAATAATCTACTATTAAATCAACTATATGATCATGAGCGGGTAATAAAATAGGATGACGACTATCAAATTCGAGTTCGGCGTTTCTAAATCTGCCTCCTACTCTTAGGAGACCGTCCTGAATAAATGGATTTAATTTAGCAAGAACTTGCCGTACTTTCTTGCCATCGTTCACTGACTTCATATCATCGGAAAAATGTACTTGCTGAACTGCCTTTATAATAGCGGTTTCTGCAATGTCAATATGGCTTAACTCAAATTTACGCGGCAATTTCCTAATGAAGCGAAACACGTAAATGACAATTCGAATCAATTTCGACCACGAATGAATGCGAGAAGCCAATGTGCATAATAAAGGTGACACGATTGTCTTGAGGCGATTATCGGTTTTAGGTTTCATTTCGGGTGGATCAGCTACACGAGAGCACAAGCCAAAAGTGGTTGGCTGTTCATACTGATTGGGTTTCAATTCCGGTAACTGTTCTGAATTTGCGTGCTTAAATGGTGAAATAGGCCACTCGAAATGCGGCTGGCAAAGCCATTTTGGACCATTCCACCAAATGTCATTTGCTATCAATTGCGATGGTAGCATACCTCTTGACAGGCAGTCGCTAGGGTTATCAGCACCTGCGACATGATAAAAATGACTACTGTTTAAATTTTCGTGTATTTTTGCTACGCGATTGGCAACAAAGGTTTGCCAGCGGTGAGGTGATGAATGAATCCAACTTAAAGTTACAGTCGAATCAGAAAAGGCAAATGTTGAATGAATAGTAAACCTAGCGGAGTAATTATCAATTACCTTTTTTAACAGGTGCGATAACAATAATGCAGCGCATAATTCTAGGCGTGCTAAGGAGACAATTTTTAGCGGTGCTACCTTTGATTTTGCGCAAACTAATTGAACCTTAATTCGGTTATCAGGAGTGGTCACATGAGCGTATACCACTCCTCCATATGCCTTTTCGCTTGCATCCGCAAATCCAACAAGTATTAACGTGCATCCTTCCGTGACTCCTATATGACGTGGAATACGAATCGACGATATTGACGGCAATTCCGCGTTGAACTGCTGCCACTGATGTGATATCCTTGCGGGTGGGATTTCGTCCCAATCGATTTTCAAATTCCACAGCTCCTTTATTAGAAGCTTGGCTTGTACAATTATAGGTGCTACCAGACCCATCACGTCAAAGAGTCTAGCGACAGATGATAAAATATTGCGTTTCGTACAAGTTCGATTGTCTGGAGTAACTTCAAATGCGAAAATGTCATCCGAAGGATGCCATCGTAGCCCAAGGATTTTTAGCGATGCATCATTATCGAAAGTTACACTTTGCGACAGGCGAAGTTCCAATGGAACGTTTTCTAAAACTGTGCTGGAATTGGATGCCCACTTAGCGAGTTGAAAACCTCCTGACTGGAAGAGCTCAATCAACTCTTCAGCCGCGCGGATAGCTTCTTGCTCATTTAAAGCAGAGCTAGCGATGTCGTCTACATAAACATCTCTATTAATAATATCCCTTGCAAGAGGGAAGCGAGCGCCTTCATCTAACATTAATTGTTTGATTGCTCGAAGGGCTAAGAACGGACTACATTTAAGACCGAATGTTACGCGATTGTATTGGTAAGCCTGAAGCGGCTTTTGCGGATCGAATCTATATAAAATTCGTTGATAACGACGATCTTCTTTGCGAACATTTATACATAAATACATTTGACGAACGTCTGCGGATATTGCGATAGGAAAAAGGCGTAAATTCAGAAGAATGCAAAATAAATCATTCTGTAGGCTTGGTCCCGTGTGTAAAATATCGTTCAAAGATAAACCAGTTTTTGTCTTTGCGCTTGCGTCCAGAACCAATCTCACCTTTGTTGTCAATTTATCTTCACGCCTAACTGCGTGATGCGGGATGTAGTATGCGTTTTCTGACGGTAAGGCTTCCACCTGGGACAGATAACCTTTATGAATATGTTCTCTTATTACTTCATCATAAAGCGGTTTTAGTTCTGGCAGATGGTTAAATTTTCTTTCTAGTACGTAAAACCGATTTTGCGCAGCTTGCAATGAATCACCTAAGTCACAAGGGTTGCTTTTGAATGGCAAAGCCACTTCATAAGAACCGTCCTCGAGGCGAGTTGTGGTGCCTTTAAAAATGTCTTCAGCTTCTTTTTCTTCGAGGCTGTGAACTGGTTCCGAACCAATATCTTCGATTTCCCAGAATTTTTGCATTAAGTTCTCAATTTCGTGCGTAGCGCAGAAAGTGAATGCGGTGTTTGGTTGAGAATTTACTGGGGCGTCACCCATAAAAACATAACCTAATGTGGTTTGAATCGCGACTGGAAAACCGGGGGTGATTATCTTATTTGGTAGCAACAGTTGAGAGAACAGACTGACGCCAATTAGCAAATCGATTGGGCCTGGCATTGCCCAGGTGTCGTCTGCCAGCGGAACATTTATAAATTTATATGACGTCAAGTCCACCTTGCAAGTAGGTAAATGAGCGGTATTTTTTTCTAAAACTAGAGCGGTTATGGAGTATTTGAAGTAGGGATCAATCCTAGATTGAATTGTCAATGTGACACTTCCTCTTATTGATTGCGTTTTGCCACCTAAACCCTGGACTGCGAAGCGCGTTCCTGAACTGACTGTCAGGCCTAATTTTTCACAACATTGTGAAGTTATATAATGCTTTTGTGAGCCTGGGTCTAGAAGACAGCGGACGGTATTCTCTTCGCCGTTTCGATCAACAGTGTTAACTTTGGCGGTAGCAAGAACTTCAGTGGTTGCCCCTTGTCGCGTGGTTGCTGACATAGTACATATCGGCGGTTCTGCATCGTTAGGTTGAGTTTCTCCATTGGATGTGGAGGCGTTTGCTTGACTGGGTTTATCAAAATGAAGAAAAGTATGGTGCTTGCCATGACACTTATGACAAGTGCCTTTTTATTTACATTTTGTAGATGTATGTTGCGGGCTCAAGCAATTAAAACACAAAGATTTTTCCTTTGCGAAGGAAAACCTTTCCTTTGGTGATAATTTTAAAAATTGTGTACAAGTGTACAGTTGCGTGTGGTTCTCATTTTGACAATAAAGGCATTTTGATTGCGTACTCGTGTAAGTATGATGTGTGCGGGTTTGAGCTGTGCGTCCAGTTCCACCGGAACTGGTTGAATGTGTGTTGGCGGTGTTAGGTCCACGAGTTGTTGAAGTTCGTTGCAGAATTTTGACCTGATCTTGCACAAACGACACCAATTGCTTGCAGGTGGGAATCTCAATTTCTCGAACTGAGAGCTCAAAAGCTTGTGCAGTTTGCGACTCTAATTTCTGCAAAGCGCATTGTAGTAATATAAAATCCGAAAGGTCTTCTATTCCCAATTGTTTTAGTGCGGCGATAGATGCTGAATATTTTTCTATAACAACTGTCAAACTGTTTGCGTTGTGAGCTACGGTTTTTGAATGAAATATGTTATTCAGGTAATAAGTGGCAAGAGATCGCTTATCTTGATATTTATTGACTAGCGTATCCCAGATTATTTTATATGTGTCTCCAGTTGGCACTAAACCTGACGTAACATTTTTCGCGGTTCCAGTTAATTTTCCAATTAAATATTGTACGCGTTGCGAATCAGATAGTTGTGAATTTAAATGAACATTTGTTTTGAATGTTTCATAAAATAGGTGCCAATTTTCCATCCGTCCATC
This sequence comes from Hesperophylax consimilis, assembly GCF_061612785.1. Taxonomy (NCBI): domain Eukaryota; kingdom Metazoa; phylum Arthropoda; class Insecta; order Trichoptera; family Limnephilidae; genus Hesperophylax; species Hesperophylax consimilis. Next base: position 14,599,618 of record NC_142855.1, on the reverse strand, counting down.
AAACGTAGATAATTCTATAGCGGGTAACTTAATAAAATTATTATTATTACTCGTAGCAGCACACGCAGATGTAGATGTTTGCGGTTTTGTAGCTAAATTTGGTTTTAAATTATTTCGTGCGCGAATAATACGTGTGTATAATTCTTCAAACTGTTCCCAGCTTGAATAATCTGGTTCAGAATTCGGGTCTGACGTAATTTATTTAAACGTTAATTTGATCAAAAATTAATTCAAATTTATTTTTAATTTATAAAATACTTTCAGATTCGGACATAAACGCTTCACCTGAGCGTGACGCTTCGAAATTGATTGGCAAATTATTTGCAAGCGAAACTAAATTTTGGACCCTTTTTAGAATAATATCTCTTTTACCTTTTAGTAAAACTAATTGTCTTTTTTGTTTGTCTTCCATTTTTAGAATTATTTGCAAACTAAAAGTTTAATTATTTATAAAATAATGCACAAGAACCACAAGTGTACTGGGCGACAATTTGTAGCGACGAATTATAGTGGAGAAGTAATTTATCAAATAATTAAATATATTGGCCGATACCTCAAAGCGATGTTTACGTACGTACTTAGGTTGGCATTAATACACATAGACGAATATATATTACGCTGTAATATCTTTGCGATTTGCACTGAATAAATTTGCTACAACAACATCGATAAATAATTTAATTACCCAAAATATCAAAGAGTACCTATACCTAGGCATGTAATTTCAAATAGCGGACGAGTGTTGCTAACTGAATCCTTGCACAAATGAATGCGATTGAATAGGAACAAAACTACATTTAAATAATGCGGCTCAAATGACCAAATGTAATTGTCTATTTAAATAATGCGGCTCGAAGTGACCAAATGTTGCGGCGTGAATGGACTGTAATTTGCGGTTTTTTGTGATATTGTTTGATTGACTTACCAATATCTGCTGTCGGCACCTTCCACTTTGCTCTGCTTTAATCACCGGTAGGGGTAATTGTTAGTATTGGAGGAGGTCAAGGAAAGGGAATAGTGATATTGGATTTGTTTACAACGCGGCGCGGTGGTTTTAATAATTCAAGATAGTTTATGCGGAAGCGATAAGGTCGGTTGAACCTTGCGGGCGGCGCGATACTTTAACAACTGACTTGATGTAGGTAAACGCGCGGAACGCGGGCGGGAAACAACAGCACCAAATACTTTGCAACAATAACTGGCCCGAGCAGGAGATAAATATAAAGAACTAATAAATATTTTAAATAATGAACTAGATGATGTATCAAGATGGCTAAAAATAAATAAGCTTAAATTAAAAACAAAATGTATGGTGATTGGAAATAAGAAGACATTCAGTGAAAGCAAAATTAAAATTGATGGTGAAATTATTGAAAATGTTACTGAAATCAAATACTTAGGAGTTATATTAGATTCCAAACTAAACTTCAATAGACATGCCGAATATACCCAAAAGAAAATTGGCAAAAAGATATCTTTTTTGGGAAGAATCCGACCTAAAATTTCCAGAAAAATCGCCATCACCATTTACAATTCAATAGGCCACTTGCATGGATTTCATAACGACTTGGAAAAAATCGTGTGGATAGATCTTTTTACTAAGATTACGAAAATGTTAGTAAAATTTTGTAGAAATGTACATTTATTTTTATTTTTAAATAAATAAATCCATTATTTGGGCTCTTGTCGTCACTACATGAAAATGTCCCGTCTACTGAAAATGTTCCTATTAATTTTGTAAAATTCCACACTGATTTAATTTTTTTATATGGCATCACTTTGATGTCAGGCGAATTTTTGAATTCGTTCACTAGATTTACTGTTTAAAAGCGTTTCTTCTTCAGATACATCAGTTTTATAGAGATCACACCAGTTTTTCACCCTTTCTTTTAGTTCTTCTTGAGTCATACTTGGGTATTGCCAAAGAAACTTAAACAATTCATTAATATTGTTGACAGCTTTGTATCTTCGGGTCAAGTTTCCAATGACACTGTCAAACAACACATAAAAAACATTAATTTTAAAGTTCTCTTCTGGGGAATCAATCTGTTTTTCATGACTTTTATTAGCCAAAACTTTTGTCTTTTTTCTTTTTTTTGGGAGTTCTTGTGAAATTCCAATATTTTCAGCTACAAGTTTACACTCTTCTAATATTCTAGTCCACTTAGAACGAAGGGTAGATAGGTTTTCAACTAAGTGTTGCAAATTGACAACTTCCACGTCCAGAGTTACTTGTCTCGCTAGCAAAACTACACTCCAGGAGTTTATTTCAGACAACACTTTAAACCATGTCGTAGACATAAGTGGACATTCAAATGTATTCATATACTGTTCAATGCCCTTAATTTCGGCCAAAGTTTGAGGAGTGAGATAAAGCTCTTTAATCTTACTAAGAGCAACTTTCAGTCCAGGAATATGAGCAGCAAAAGGCCGCACGCTATCAACTCTTGCAGACCATCTTGTTTTAGAATGAGAATGAAGCGAACACCCAATGTTTTGGAGAATTGGAGAATTTCCCACCTTTGTGGACTTGAACTGAATACATTGTAGCACTTTTGGACGATTCCGAAGAACGTGATAGCCTCTACACAAGATTGAGCCGCCTCTTCTCCGCATAAGTTGAGACTATGCGCAGCACATGGCGAATATAATGCTAGTGGGTTATCAGCTAAGATTCTGCTCTGCACACCTTTGTATATCCCACTCATATTAGACGCATTGTCGTATCCTTGTCCCCTGCACTTCTTAAGTAGAATATCGTGCTCGTTAAGTGTAGACTGTATTAAATCTGCGATTGCTTCTCCTGTCTTCTTACTGCAGTCGACAAACTTGTGAACGTTTTCTTCTCCTTCAAGGTAACGAGTAACATATCGGAAAATAAACACGGTTTGTTCAATATGTGCCGAGTCAGAAGTTGAGTCAACTATGACAGAGAAGTATTTTGCCTCATTGATTTCCTTTACAATTGTCTGGAAAACTTTGTTTGCACAGCTCAAAATAAACTCATTTTGAATTTCCATTGAAAGGTAATGAACTTGGAGTCGTTTTTTTTCTGCCTGCGATTGTTGTACTTTTGTCAAATGATCGTTCAAAATAGAATCGTAGTGGGCGATAAGCTCTAATATTCCTAGAAAGTTTCCATTTCTAGGGTCACCAACCAAATTTGAGTCTCCTCTTAAAGGCAGCCCTCTTTCGCCCAGAAATAAAATTACATGCAGAATCCTTTTTAAAATAGCCCGCCAGCGGGCAGCTTCTTTTTCAATTGCTTCTGTGAGGTGAGTTTTTACATCTGGTTTGTTCTTAAGTAAGCTATTTTCTTAGTTTCGCCACTGAATGTAGCATGATTTGTGATTTGCACTTTTTTCGTGTTGGTTCAGTTTGTCATGAACCCTCTTCCAAGAGTATTTATCTCCACTATATCCCTCAGGGCATGCCAATACAGATCTCATTGCCAATGGCAACTTACTAAATAAACGGCATGGAAAGCAATACAAAGCATTTTTAATTTCACTCCAAGCCAACCAATCTCTTTTTACTTGTTCCCCATTCTTTAATGTGCAATATAAAGCTGAGGGAGGGAAATAGTTCCCATCAAAGTCAGTAGGAAAACAGATTTGGAGTTTTAAAAAATGTGCCATTGAGAATAGCTTCATTCACATCTTGTATTTGAAAATTCAAATTTTCGTTTACGCCAATATCATACAATAGAGGCGAAGGCTTGTCGTTGTCAGGGTTTTGTGAGATATTCAGTTCAAATTCATCTACATCAGATTTATCAATAATATGTTTGGAATATTGACGTTACAAAAAGTAGTTGAAAGTTTGTTGACGTTGAAAATGTGTTTGGAATATTGACATTACCTAATAAATGTAATTTTTATATTTTAGCAATTTATAGACCACCTAACCTCAATAAAAAGGGATTCTTAAATGAAATTTCTTGTTTTTTTTGCAATAATGTAAACTTTAATGATAATATAATATTTTTTGGGGATATTAATCTTAACATACTAAATCAAAGTGATTCAAATATAATAGCTTATGAAAATATACTTACCAGTAATTACTTAACAAAATGTATTAATGATACGACTAGAGAAGCAATCGTTGCTGGTCAAATAACCAAATCCTGTATTGACCACATATATGTTAGATCTAATAAATGTAACTTGTCCGCGTGTGTAATTGATTCGAGAATTGCTGATCATTTTATGACGGGACTAAATTTACAATACCATGACGTCAAAAATATTGAACAAAATGAAAAAATCACAATTATGTCTCAAAAACGTGTTGATAAAGAAATAAAAAAATATAGTTGGAATATTCTTTTGAAAGAAGTGGATTGCGTTACTCTGTATAATAAAATTAAAAATAAATTTAATGAAATCTATGAAAAAAGTACTGTAGTAAAGTCTTATAAACCTCAAATCAGACCTAATGCCATAAATGAATGGATAAATGAAGATTTATTATCAAAAATCAAATTAAAAGATACACTTTACAAAAGATGGAAAAATAATCCTACAAATAAATTTTATGAAAGAGAGTACAAATGTAATCGAAACAAAGTTACAAAATTAATCAGTACATGCAAATTAAAATTCTTCAACTCAAAATTTAAAAATTACTTTGCCGACTCTAAAAAAACGTGGGACGAAATAAACAGATTGTTAGGTAGGAAGAGCAAAAGTAATTGCGACCAAGTAATATCAAACTATTTTTTAAAAAAAGAACAAACGACTGAACAAACATCTAACAATTTTGCAAACTTTTTTTCTGACAATGTTAAGCAACTATTACATAGATGTGACAAAAAAGCTTTTCATATTCAAACACATAGACTTCCACACAGCATGCTCTTAACACAAGCAAAACTTTGTGATATTGAAAAAGTAGTCAGAAGTTTAAAAAATAGTCAATCGCCGGGGATAGATAAAATTAGAATGTCTGACATTAAAAAACACTTTAATATCTTAGGACCTATTTTAACTCTATTAATTAATATGATTTTATCGGAGGCAATTATACCTGAAGATCTTAAATGTAGCATAATCCGACCTATCTACAAAGGTGGTAAACACAGTGAAATTGAAAACTATAGACCGATCAGTATTTTACCTGCAATTGAAAAGATCCTAGAAAAATATATATCTGTAAAACTAATAAAGTACCTTGAAAAATTTTCTATTATTGATACCCATCAATATGGTTTCCAAAAAAATAAAAGCACAGATCTAGTACTTCAAGAATTTTCAAATAAAATTAATAATGATCTTAACAAAAGAAAACATGTACTCGTATTATTTATTGATAATTCAAAGGCTTTTGATACGATTGATCATAGTAAATTACTTAAAACTCTAGAAAACATTGGAATTACAGGAAACCTACATAAATTATTTGTTAACTACTTTCAAAATAGAAAGATTTGTGTAAAATTTTTTGATCATTTTAGCAAAAAAAATATTGTTTTCGCAGGCGTACCACAAGGGTCCATACTAGGCCCTACCTTGTATATAATATATGTTACTGCAATGAAATTTATTTTTTCTCATGTAAAACATTACGTTTATGCTGACGACACTGCATTAGTTATTTCACATGAGGATTTATTAATAGCGAGTAATTTACTTCAAATTGACTTTGTCACTCTTCAAAAATGGTCACATGATGTAGGTTTAATAATCAATGCTAAAAAAACGAAGCTTATGCACATCAGATCTCCTCATAATAACATCACCATAACTCCTAAAATTATTTCTCATGACTTTAATTGCATTCATAACTTTGTAATACAACCATGCTCATGCAAAAATATTGAACTTGTTTCAAAATACGTATATCTAGGCTTAACAATTGATTGTTATTTTAAATGGGATATACATATACAAAAACTGTGCACACGGCTTAGAGCTATAGTGAGCAAACTTTATAGATTAAAGTTTTTTGTTCCACCAAATACCCTTAAAATAGTATACCTATCATTGGCGGAATCCCTAATAAGATACGGAATAACTTCATGGGGACATTCAACAAAAACAAATCTTCTTTCAGTCCAAAATGTACAATTTTCTTTGGTAAAATTATTATTAAACAGAACTAAATACGAACAAAGAAATGACGTACCAAAGTCATTACTATACAACTCTGTAAATGTATTATCTGTTCGTGCTTTATTGTGGCTTAAAATTGCGAGTCAGCATACATCTCAATCTGAACATAATAAAATAGTGACACATGTTCATAATACAAGACTAATTGCAAACGATGGACTTGTAGTTCCCAGATACCTGAATAAATATGGTCAAAGAACTCTAGAATACCTCGTTCCAATAATTTACAACATGTTACCAAACTCAATAAAAAGCTGTGAATTGACTCACAGAAGGAAATTTATGTTAAAAAAATGGTTATGTGAAAGAATTTTTTTGTATTAATGTAATTATGTGTATATTTTATGTACTTGTTAAAATTGTATATGTATTTAAGAAGTAATTGTTAAAAGAACCCGTTGACAAACTGATATCAATCAGTTTAACGGGACTTAATTGTAAAAAATGTATTTTTGAAAGTTGATAAATAAAAAATAAAAAAAACGTTGCATTCGAATAAAAAAAAAAAAATAGGAGAGTTTCGTCTGAAACACAACTGAGTATGTTATCAGGCTCCAGCTGGGCGTTAGAATTTGTAAACGATTGGCTTGTGCTAGAACTAGAACAGGAAGAACTTTTAATAAAAAAACTATCACATGTTTTCTGACCTTTTCTTGACAACGTTTCTCCATCTCCTTTCTTTTCAAGGCCCCTGACTTGTGCTGATAGCGATAGCTCATTATTAGTGTTATATGAATGAGTCGCTTCGTTCTTCACTTAAAACTTCACAATGACACAACGCCACAACGATCACTTTACTTCAAACAGTTCAAACGAAACACTACTTAACCTGACTAAACCATAAAACCATACCAAACTCAGCGCGCATCGATTCCGCTATGACTGTCGCCGACGGATTGCCGACGCGACGGTCTGCCGATCGGGTCAATAGGGCCCGGGGGTGAGTATGAGCGGGGGCGCGGCGGGCGGCTGCATCGCCCCTCCCACAGCGGGCCGGCCGGCATGGCGTGCTTGTAGCTTGAGCTGTGAGTGATACGCTCTGAGAGCGTGTTCACACACATGCGTGGGATGACGTAATTCAGCATATCGCTCGCCATATATTCCAATTTGGAATGTACGGCGAACGTTATGCCGAAATACGCTATCCCTCGCATATTATAGCTGTGTGCTGTGTGTGAACACGCTCTGACAGTTGGGCCTACGGAGCGTGCGGGCCTGGGCGCCCGGCCCACGTCCGTTCCTAGTGTCATTGGCATTTTTTAGTAAAATATCCGGGCCCCGTCCCGGGCCCCCTTTAGGCCCGGGCCCCAAGTTTCGGACTTGGCTAACGTGCCCTCTCGGCGGCCCTGAACCCGAAAGCCAACGGCAAAGTAGAACGTTATCATCGCACTCTCAAAGCTGCTATCATGGCAAAATGCGAAGATAACGCACAGTGGGTACATGAATTGCCAATCATATTATTAGGCCTTCGATGAGCCGTCAAGGATGATAAAGGCTACAACCCAGCACAAATGGTGTATGGTACATCTTTAGCATTACCTGGAGATATTTTCGTGCCTTCTAAGCCGAAAATAAACGACACAGATTTTACCAAAAGACTGATGGAACATTTCCAACATGTATCTTGGCCAGAGGGAAGAGTCATCACAGACCGAAGACACATTTTTATTCACCCTGAGTTAACAACTTGCTCCCATGTTTTACTTAGGAACGAAGCAAAGAAAGCCCTTACTCCACCATATAAAGGTCCGTACGAGGTTTTCAAACGAAAAGAGAAATGTTTTAGCATTATTATCAATTCAAAAAAAGTCAACGTGTCAATTGATAGACTTAAACCGGCATTCTATCAACCAGTAAATGTTTTTAACGAAAATAAACCAGCTGATCATACATTTTTCAGACCAACTACTGAGTCAGCTGTAGACAGACCGACTAGACTGTCAACCCAAGCGAACAGTGACCTTGTACCCGTGCCCTCGTTAGCAAAACACATTACACGGGCCTGACGAACTTTAAAAAAACTAGTACGTTTCTCCTGAATGTTTATTACTAATTTCAATCTTTAGACGAAAGCATCATGGGTGGACAAGCATCGAAAAAAGAAATTGTCATTGCCCAGGCCGGGGGAAATTCCTCCAGCCAGACAACACACCATATATCAATGGCCTCATTGGTATGAGCATGCACCATTATAGCTTTCGCTCTAGCCTATATGGGGTGGAAGTTTTGCCGCAACAGGATAGCAACCAGCATCATGGAGAGGAAAACAGGTCGAGGTGAAGCAGGGGACATTCCTGTTAACTTTCCCCGTCAACATCCTATGCTATGAAAGTTTAAGAAAGCGATTGTAAAAATATTGTGAAAAAAAGTGTACGACCCAAAATTTTTGTGATGATATTCAGCATTATGTTATGTGTATTTTTTTTTTTGTTCGTGAAATTATATGACAATTTCACTAAGGGGGAGGCATGTAGCGGCTACGTCTGCCTGCCTGTTTGTCACTTCAGTTTATAAACGCAATAGCTTCGTAACAGACGTGTTCGTCTTATTGCTTTGCATTTCCTCCCACACACATACCTATCCAAGGCGTACTGCACTTACGCCTCCAAAAAAAAAAAGTATCGAGAAACTTGTGAATCTAATCAAATATATTTTATCCAGGACTTGGAACGTGAGCCGTTCTGATGAGGACCGCTACGAGTATTACATTGGCTTCATCCGCCTGGTCACTTCCGTCTCCTTTCGCACCAACCTGCGTCTCTTCTCTAAGTACGAGAACGATGCCACTCTGGAGGACGTGGAGCTCATGTCCGTGGCCGTGGCAGTGTCACCCTCCACAGGACTCAGCGTCAGTCTGAACGAGCCCGGACACGTTGAGGTCTGGGTGCCAGTCATGACGGAGATGGGCATCTGCACGACGTTCAACTCGGTCTTCTCAAGGTAAAATAAACAATAAATAATAATAATAATAATCGAAACGTTACTTTCCGCGATTCCGGCTTTACTTAGGCTGATTTTAGTGTCACGCTCACCGTCAGCGCTTATAGATCAGCGCGTAGTTCGTCAGCGCTGAGGCTCAGCGTGGCTCGTTTCAGTATCGTACTGACCGCCTTACTGTACAGTCGAAGACCAAAATGCGGAGTGTATTAGTTATTACTGCTTTGCACTACCTATCCCAAAAAATAAAAACCGGCGACGACGAAGACTCCATGTTCATCCATTGATTGAGCAGAGAGCCGTTGCTGGAGACTTTGTCTTGTTATATGGCGAACCTCATCGATAACTCGACCTGTATCCACTTCGCGATTCGCCATGACTGTACACGCGATGACGTCTGCTCCGCTCGACACTAGAACGCTCGCTGAAAGCAGAGGCGCTCGTGCGATCGTCAGCGCCGACAGCTACGCGGCGCCGACGCGCGACGCGTACGGCCGCGTAGCCATCAGCGCTGACCACCTTGCGCGCCGATAGCTACGCGTCATTCAAAAAGGCTTCCTAGAAGTTCATATATCTCGACCATCAGCGCCGCGTGCGGTCGGCGTGACACTAAAATGAGCCTTAAGAATAAAGAATTATTGTCTTTAACCTACTTTATTATGCTGTAAACGGTAGTTAATTTTGAGGACAGTTCCTTATTTATAACCCAGTTCTTTTATAATTAATTTTATTTTCACTGGTGAAAGTCTTTCATTGAGGTTAAAGACAATTCCTTTTCGTTTAATTTAAAATTGTTAAAATCTTTACCATTAACTGCGATTCCTTTTCTCGGATAACACCATATTTTTCCTTAGCCTTAAAATTAACTACTGTTTCGTTAACTGCGATTCCATGAGATGATTTCCCGTTCTTTATACTAATGTCAAAACTAAAAAGAGAGGGATAGAAACATTTCCTAGCTAAGTATGAAGAACGGGAATCCGCCCCCAGTTCCCTTGGATAACAGCGAAAAAGTCCAATATAATAAAAGTCAATAACTTCACAATCATCCTCTTCCCCCACACCCCATCAGCCTCACAACATACCGCACGTGGGGATGCCATAGTTCCGTGTCGTTTTCCAACCCTAATAGCTATCAATAATGAGTATTTTCCAGATACCAGAGCGTGGAGACTTGGCAACTACAGCAAAACACGCCTGACGCCTTCTCCAGCGTTTTTCCAGAAGAGAGTCTGCTTTCCTGCCATTACATGGGCCGCCATTGTTCCGCCAAACTGAGTATCATTAACTCCACCGGGACGGTAAGCGAGCGCGTAGGTGAACTGGTGGATTAGTGGTAGAGCCAACAATTTACCTACCAAAGGGTTTATCCATAATTTTTATGCTTACTTGACTTTAGGTAGAGTCCTAAGGGGTGATTCCAGTTCTAATTGTAAGGATTAGTCCTTAACCTTAACATTACTGAACCTTGACATGTCCTGAACCTTAAAAAGCAACTATTACAGACATACTGCATGGGCTTTTACTCTAGCAAACAATGGACAAGGTATACACCAGGCGTCATGAGAACACTCAGGTGCAGTACGACCACGCATACAGGGCGTTGTTCGGTCTCCCTTGGCGATGTTTAGCAGACGGGTTCGTGGATTCGCTGGCTTGATACACCATAGAGAAGTCGGGAGTCAGCGCTAATGGAGATTGGAAAATACTCTTGTCCAGGCCGTCGCCCAATTGCAAGGCTCACCCCTGACCGTAGATGGAGAATTTCCTTCAAGCTACCGTAGTACAGATGCTAAAATATGTCTACCATTTTATTTTATTTTAAAAATAATGTCATATAATTTATATAGATGTATGATTTTATATTGCAGACGGAGTATTGCACTCACCACTCTGTTATATATATTTAAATGCCTATTCTTTACGAGGAACTGGAATCGCAGTCAACGAAAAAGTCATTAATAATTTGAAGGTTAACGACAATTCCTTATCCTTAAGCAAAACCGGAATCCCTTCTGAAAATTGCAGCAGGAGAAGCGTGATGAATATTCTGGTGTTCTTCTCGAAGAGAGTTTGCCCTCATTTTTAAAAATTAAATCCACACAGGTGACTGAGAAAAAACATTTAGTTCTTGGCCCTATCATTTACAATGCACGATAACAAATTAATTATAAAATGTACAATATTTTTTACGTACCTCAAGGATTGTTTCATGCCACTGTTTAAAGGAGAACTAAATTGCTTAGTGCTTACAAGAACGCATAATATATGGCGGTGCAGAGTTCCTTTGGACAAAGAAATTCAAAATCATTGTTGTTGCACTAATTTAAAAAAACTGCCATTTCATTGTGAATTTGGTTTTCTTCGGGTCTGTTGGAGTCATCCGTCATCATGCCAAGGTATCACTTTCAGGATAGTGACTATTTCTATTAACATTTGGGCAATTTCTTATCACAACCTTAATTATAAATTACTTTTATTATTTACTAAGTGTAGTGTTTGAGTCATTTAAACGCCTCAGCTTAAATAATCATATTTGGGGATTAGTTAATAAAGGTCTTGAAGATATATTTAATTGAGGCTATTTGTGCTGTCTTACAGGATTCTTATTAGTTTCAGCAGCACAAACCATTTGAATACCAAATATGAAATGAATATTTTTTGTTTCCAGTATTACGTTCATTCTCCGTGGGAGGTAGCTGAGACCACCAGCGCGTCCCTGGGCCCGGTGGAGGGGGGTCAGGAGGTGGAAGGGGTGTTCCGAGTTCTACAAATCCGCTCAGGCAGCGCTGTCAGAGGCCTGGCGAGGTCGCAGCGCGGCTGCCGCTATCCCTCGGAGAAAATATCGTCTACTATACCGGTGAGGAAAAAGTTCAATACGATCTTGTGTCTACAGAGATTCATGTACCTACTCCGTCCATTGTACAAGCAAGCAATGTCCTAGGCATACCTAACCTACACTAGACTCCACATTAGGAATGCACAGACCACGGTGGAATGATTCAGAGGGTTATGAAAGCCAAAAGTATTTTTGTTCTTACCACTTCCATAATAATAATCACGAAACTCAGATTGTATGTCATGTCTGCGCGATGCAAGGAATTGTTAAATAATACATTTGCCGTGAGCGGCGAACCTGCAATAGGTAGGAAGCGCCTGGAAAGATCTTGTTCCGTTGACGCTTCCGAACGCTTGCTAAAACCCTTTTCAACTGGTGGACGCATAAAAACCAGAGTTTTTTGACAACTCAACAACTTTTTTAAACAACCAATAATTCTCCAACTTTAGAGATTACTGATTAATATAATTACACGGTTTTTTTATTTATGCATTTATAATCATTAGAAATAACAGAAGCCTTAAACACGTAATATGTGTAGGTCAATGTTTAGTCATTTAGTGATGTTTTATTTGTAAAAATTGTAGGTATTTTTTTTTTTTTCATGCACAAATCATTACAAAACAAACAAAATTCTCCGGTGCAACAAGTGAGAGGACGTCTAACCCGCTCTACGGGTTTATATACAGTTTCCTTTTGAAAAAATATTCTTACACACAGAAGACAAGAAGTTGAAGAGTTGGTTCAAATTCATTAAATACATATACATAAAGTTGGAAGTTGGAACCCTTACAAAGAGATTGTTATAAAATTATCGGACAGCAATGCATACCTCGCCATTCAAATAGGACCGGAGTAGGAGTTTAAACTACCCTTCCCGCCGGAAGTGTTAATTATAAAACTTTAAAAAAAAGACAAATTTTACCGAATTACAAATAACCTGAAAATATTTGAAAATCTCCTACTACCATCATAGTAAGCGGAAAATGTTGCTTGTGTCACGATGAAGGACTTACCCAGGCAATAAATTGAACTCACGACGCCGGGGTGGGACCCAGCCGCAAAGCCAACTAAGCCATTGACCAGTCATACCTTTGTTAAATATTTTTTTTTTTTTTTTTTTTTTGGAATTATTTTTTATTTTTAATAATAAGTTTACATGGTACATAATTCATTTTACATCTTGGGTTTTTTTACTACTCTTCCATTGAAAGCATTTGCTTGTGTATGGAAGGGGAGTGTACATAAATGTTGTTGTTAGTTAGTACTTAGATAATTCATTGTACATAAATGTATGTTTGCTGTAGTATTTTTTTTTGATAGTAGTGAAGGATAATATATTAATATAATAAATTTTAATAAAGAAAGAAAGTTATGGAAAACTAAGGATATTTGTGAGATTAATTAAGTGACAGTAGTTTTTTTTTTCAGAATATTTTTAAAGTGTCTCTTGACAGAGAGCAGTATTTGAGTTTTATCATTAATGCTTCTGATTTCTTCTGGTAGACGATTGAAAAAAGTTCTTCCCTGGTAAGTATAATGATGTTGTGCAAAAGACGTATTTAGTTTTGGGCATAGAAAAACATGTCTAAGTCGCGTTCTGTTTTCATTTAAAAATTGATATTTATCTTTTTCTTTTATAATTTGGATTAATGAGTTTTTAATATATAGGTCTTTAAATGTAGGTACTTGAAATTCTTCAAACAGGCGTTCTGTTGGGTAGTCAAAGGATTTTTTTAATATAATTTTAATAATTGTTCTTTGTATAATTTCAATTGGAAGAAGGTTACATTTATACGCGGATCCCCAACTAATAATAGCGTATTGTAAAGTGGATTGAACTAAGGCATAGTAAATTAAATATAGATTTTTTATCGACAGAAAGTTTCTAATTCTTAAAAATATATATATTAATTTTCTAATTTTTTTTACTACTTGACATATTTGTTCCTTCCATTTCAGATTTTTATCAATAATTACTCCTAGATATTTAATTTCATTTGTTGTTTTTAGTACTGTACAGTTTGATTTGCAATAGTTTTGGCTGTGAATTTTAGTATTATTATGTATGACAATGTTAAAATTTTTAGGAGTATCATTTGTATGGATTGCAAATGGAATTACAAATGTCTTTTCATTATTAAGTGACAGTAAATTGGTGTCGAAAAAATTCTTGAGCGTGTTGATGTCTTCTGTGGCCTTTAATTCTACTTTTTCCCAAGTCTTATCACTTATTATTAATACTGTATCATCGGCGTATGACGTGATTTGACCATGTAAAGGTTGAAAAAAAATATCGTTTACATATATAGTAAATAGAATTGGTCCAAGCACTGTACCTTGGGGGATTCCAAAGCTTGTAATCTCTTGATCACTTTTAACACGATTGATTTTTACCACTTGAGGACGGTTTTTTAAGTAGTCGGTGATCCATTTAATCACGTTGCCTTTTATGCCGATATTATTCAATTTTTTTAATAGCATCTCATGGGATATGCTATCGAATGCCTTTCTAAGGTCAATAAATATACCCGCACATTTTTTACCTTTATCTAATGATTCGTGAATGTATGAAGTTACGTTAGCAATAGCATCTTGTGTGCCGAGTGATTTTATAAAGCCAAACTGGTTTTTGTGTAATATTTTATTATTATCTAGAAAATTTACCAATTGTTTTTTTACTATTTTTTCAAAGATCTTTCCTATATTAGAAATTAGACATATTGGGCGATAGTTCGTTGCTTGATGTGGATCTCCAGATTTGTAAATAGGTGAGATTATTGTGGTTTTGTAGTTCATTGGAAAAATTCCATTTGTTAAACTTAAGTTTATTAAATGAGTGATAGGTTTTATTATGTGAGGTTTCATAGTTTTTAACATGTGTGTCGTAATAGAATCAAAACCGGGAGACGAACCTCCTTTCATATTTTCTATTATTTTCGAGATTTCATATTCTGTTGTTGTTTCAAACATTGAAAGTATATTATGTTTCTGTATATTTTTATTTTTATGGTTTTCTTGGTTTGAAGGCTTATGGATATTTTTCGCAAGATTTTTCCCAACATTTGCAAAGAAGGAATTAAGTATGTTTGCACATTGTTTAGGCTGTATATTGGCATCTATAATTTTTTTATCATGTTCAATGTACTTAATGTTTTGTGTTTTTTTTGTATTTTCTATGGCGAAATTAACAGTTTTCCACATTTGTTTATGGTTATTTTCTGAAGATAATATTTTATTTTTAAAATACTCTTCCTTACTTTTTTTAATATAAGATGTTAATTTATTTTTATATTTTTTATAGAAAATATATGCTTTTTCATCTTGGGGATTTTTTAAAGTTATTTTGTAAAGTTTTTCTTTATTTCTGATAGATATAATAAGCCCTTTGGTAATCCAAGGCTTTAAACATCTTAATTTTGATTTTATGTGTGTTGTTATCTCAGTTGTCGAATTTTTAATGTGTTGTGATATAATATTTTCGAAGTTAGTCGAACAAATTTCAGTATCATCACTGTTTAAAACATTATTCCAACTCTCCTTTTTTAATTTTTCAGAGAGAATAGTCATATCTATTGTTGATTTTTTGGTTATTAAATTATGTTTTTTATGTTTAATATTATTATTATACAGAAGTAAGCATGAGTGATGATCAGTTATGTTAGTTTTCCAAACAATTGATTTTATTTTGTGAAGATCTTTAATGTTTACATTTGTCCAAATGTGGTCTAAACAAGATGGAGTATGTTCTTTTATTTCCCTAGTATTTTTATTTATGCAAGATATAAAATTTTGTTCAGTCATACAATTGATGTATTCATTTTTGTTATTATTTTCTATTTTTTCATTAATATTAACGTTAAAATCTCCTACGACGAAGCAAAGTTTATTTTTTAATTTTAATAATATGTATTTGAGGTCATTAATAAATGTAATAATATTCGAGCCATGCGTTCTATAGATAGCTATTAGATGGTATATTGATTTGCCGAGTTTGAAATGTACTTCGATGCAGTTTACTAAGTGTATTGGATGTTCTATTATGTTAACAATACTAAATTTATTGCTTGCAAATATTATTATTCCCGAATTTTTATTGATGTCTAATTTGGTAGAAATATAGTTGTACTCAGGTAAGTGATAAGACGGTGACTCATCGTTTGTAAATGTTTCGGATAACACTATAAAGTCCGGTTTTTTAATTAAATTATTTATTTTTAGAATTAATTCATCTAAATTTTTTTGAGCGCTACGGATGTTTATGTGCATAATAATTATATCATTGATGTTTTTAGAAATAATTTTGTTACACGAATCGGTACATATACATTCATATTCTTGAATTTTAATATTTAACTCTAATTCGTTATTTGAGAAATCATCCATTTAATGCATTTTCGGTTGTATTTTACAAAATTATTTATGAGATTTTTATTCAATGTCGTAGTTAATTCTTTCTTTGGCTAATTTAAGCATGTAAGATCGGAACTTACATGTTTCGCTGTTTGTTCGGTGGTCTACTTCATTCATTTTACTGTTCAAGGAGTTTATTTCTTTCTTCTTGTTAGCTGAGTTGCAGTTAGCGCATTTGGGTGGCAGTTCCAGGGATTTACACTCGGAGATGGGATGATCTTCTGAACAGTGCTTGCATGTTGGTTTATTCATTCTATTGTAGCATTTTTGTGCTGTGTGTCCAAATCTTTGACAGTGGAAACATTGGGTAAGAGGACTGCAGTCTTCTACATAGATTCTCATGAATCCTAGATGAATTTTTTTTTTATTAATAAGATGTAGTCTCATTTCGGGATTTGTTTGTAGTATTAAGTTTTTGCTGTTAGTTTTTTTGTTTGTAATGATTGCCTTAACTTGTAATATTTCTTTGTCTTGGTATTTTTCACATATCATTTTGATGTCGTTGTTTTGTTCAATGATGTCTTCTAAGAATTCTTTTTCGGTATAGTCTTTGTCAAGACCTTTGAATATTACGCATGGATCCGTTTTCAGAAGTACCTCCGCTATTATGGTTTTGTCGACTTCATTTATCTTATCTTTTAATTTTTTTGCGTCTTCTTTTTCTGGGCATGTTATTATAAGGTTTTTTTTTGTTTTTTTAATTTCGCATACTCGAATTCCCAACTGTGAAATTTTAATCTTTTGTATTTTCTCTTTTATTTTTTCAGTGTCTTCTTCTTTTAAGCTTTTAATTATTATAGGAAATCGTTTTTCTTGCGTTTGTGATATTAAGTTTTTTACTGCAGAAGAGTATGAAAATGGGTATTTTTGTGCTTGGTTTTTTTCTTGAATATCACACTTTTCTTGTAATTTAGCTAATTCTATTGCCATGTGCGATATCATTTCCATGATGTTATTTATTTCTTTCATCATTTTTGATTTGGTTTCTTTGGTAAGTTTATTTTCTTCTATGATTGTATGTAGGTCACTTATGTTTTGTTTCGCCTTTGTTATGAAGGCATGCGGATCAACCGCTTCCTCCATTTTTCCAGGTTAAAAATATATTTTCCGTAAATTTATGTATTTATATAATTTGTCTTGGATTGAAGGTGTTATTTTATTTATTTACCGCTTACGGCGCTCACTCGCGTCCAACACCGCTGGAGGTTTGGGCGACACTTTTACTATAACTATTAACTATTATTTTACTATAACTATTATATTATATTTTTATTGTATTTTTTTATAAAAAGATGTGCTGCAGAGTTTTTTTTCTCTATTAATACATCTGTTTTTATTAATAAAAAAGTTTAAAAAATAATTTTAATCAGGATTAAACCTTCCTTCCCGAGGACTGGAGTCAACCGCGCTGACAACTGAGCCAGATCCCAATTTGGAAGGACCGACATTTATTGCTTATATTAACTGTTGTAATGTCATACAATGTCAAATAAATGCGTAGTTTCAGATCGATTGGGTGTCGGGTATTGGGTTAATTTCCACTTCCACGATTCCTAATTACAAAATAACTGTTTCACAGAGGATTAAACCTTTCTCCTCGGGGACTGGAGTCAACCACGCTAACAACTGATCCAAATCCCAGTTTGGTAGGACCGACATTTATTGCGTATATTGACTGTTGTAATGTCATACAATTTCAGATAAATGTGTATATGCCCACTTATGTGCCACCAAAATGCATAATCTTCGACAACGAGTCTATCTGCTGAGTTTCAGTCGATCGGATGTCAGGTAGTGGGTTAATTTCCACTTCCAAGAATCCACTTCATTGATACATTCTTTCAAGAAAACGAAAGTGTATTTCAAGAAGATGTATTGAGACGGTATAATATTTTAGTCATGAAAAATAATAATATCAGAAAAACACAAGCTTACACCCTCATGGTTTGAGAACTAAAAATACTGCTAGCGAAAGTTATTTAAACAAAGAAAAAACCGTTAAAAAACTGGCAGAGATTTGACGTCTGTTCGTTGCCGCTCTCCGCGGTCTTCTGAAGAAATATTAGAATTCAATACAATTTTTCACTCAAAAAATTATTACGTAACCGCCAAGTGGATTTTAATTTTTTGTGAAAAATTTAATAAAATCGGAAAAAAGTTAATCAAGTCAAGTGGTAGCAAATAAACATTGCCAATATATTTTTAAAGTTGTTTCGTATACGAGTTCACAGAAAACTCTTGAAAAGGAAATCTATTTAGTAGTTTACGCCTATATTTTTCATGACGTAATTAACAATTTTATTTTAATTCTGATCAAGCCAAGCGATAGAACAAGCTTCAATGTATATTTTTGGTATTAATAACTTATACCAATTCGTAGTAAAGATTAATCTAAATAGTGATTTTCTCTTATAGCTTCACCTTAAGTATAAGATTTATGTACAGCCAAATTGATAAAACCATATTTTTTATTACAAATAATTTGTAAAAGCACCTAAAAAGGGTTAGTTAAAGTAATCGGGTAGAACCTACTCGAACATGTCCTCGAGCGAGAGAGAAGATAAATTGTCCCAGTGTTGAAATAAACATTGAGATCTCTGTCCTTTAACAGGTCTACAGCAATGATAAACACTGATATCTCTGTCCTTTAATAGGCCTACAGAAATGATAAACATTGATATCTCTGTCCTTTAATAGGCCTACAGCAATGCCCTCTGCCAGATAGACTGCAGAAGTAGGATGTCCATAGTCTTCTGCGGTTGCAGACCCTTCTTCTACATTGTCGGCAGTAAGTCTCTTTTAATTATTTTTTTGAAGAAAGACAAACATTCCCGGGCAATAACCTGGCACTTTTTGAAAATATCCTACCACTCTCACAGTAAGCGGAAAATGTTGCTTGTGTCTTAATGGAGGACTTAGCCAGCCGAGGAATTGAACGCACTACGGCTGGGTGGGACCCAAACGCGATGCCAACTTAGTCACTAACCGGTGACTTTATAATGTATATAACGCACTAGTCCCCGGAGTTGCCCCGGTTTTTCAAAATCAGATGTAGACAGTGATTTTATTCCTATTTTTAAACAAACATAAAATGCAGAAAAGTATTTGAACCGACTGAATTTACCTTATGTTAGTTTAAGTTTGATTTCCGAAAAACTCTGGCACATTGAATATTGAACAAAATTTTTGAAGACGCTGTCAGAATGTCGCAGAATTCGAGTATATTTCCGCTTTGCAATCAAATTCAAATAAATGTAAAAAAAAGTATCCAAAAACTAAAAACTGTCTTTGAAATTTGTAGAAATAAGCTTTTAAATTTTAGTGTCATAAATAAAAATATTAAAAAAATGGCTCACCTTACATTTTGTCGTCTAAACACTGAACAAAAATCACGGATAATGATTATAAAACAATTATTTTAGTAGGAAAATGTATTATAAATATTACTGTTACCTTCTTTTTTTATCGTTTCATATAAAAATAATTTATGAAAAATTCACAAACTTTTTTTCTCAAATTGCTGTCTCAAATCGGAACCTTCGGCTTAATTAAAGTGCAGATTGAGATTCTTCTGTAGTTAACTTATAGATTTGAATATAAAGTGTAGGGTTTTCTCTTTCTAACACCGTTTAGATCACTATGACGGTTAAGATACCATATATGAGCTGTTCGCAAAACTGTATAAATTAGCCTGAGGAATTATTGAGTGACTTCTTATGGGAGTTTCTCCGGGGGAAGAATTGGAGAGAGGGGGGCTCTAGGTTGACCCCTTCGGATAGATACCTGAGACTGAGAGAATTACTGCGCTCGCCTAGGTGTACTAATTGAACGCTAACCGATTGATTGCATGACATTGATGAATTGATTTCAGATGGCAAGCCATGCGATGCCAAGGGCATGGCGTGTTTAGGAAGCAGGATGGACATAATAATGAGCTTGCCCACCAACTTGGCCAAGTGCGCGTGCGTGCCGCAATGCACGGAGATCAACTATGTGCCGCACAATCAGCGCACCAATCTCTGGTCAGTCAACCAACCAAACCTAATTATTAAAGCAGAATAGAATATTAATAATACGCTCAACTCCAGTAAAATATTGGCGGCTGCTTGCTAACCAATTACTATTTAAAAAGGACTGTATTTAAATGAAAAAAAGATCAATCTAACGTGTTTCTATCAAAAGTAAATACGAAGATCGAGAAAAGGAAGTATTTACCTGACGTTGATGATGTTTTCTTTTGGAGTCTTGTTGGTTTCTTGAACATTCTGTGTGCCACTTATAGTTGATCAATTGGGGAACTGCTGCGGAATATCATTTTTTTGTATGGGATCTGTCACTTTGACAGATGAAAGCCGCGTGATTACGGCGCTCCGTAAATTGTTCTGAATCAAACTGACGAAAGGTAGGAGAGGGGGTTGCATATTTTTCAAATATAGCCTGGCTAGCAGATCACAGCGTATATCTTCGCCACGTTCACACGTATAACACATCATCTTTTAAGGTGTGACAAGTCTGGATGACGAGCAATGTGGAGTTATATAAAACGCTATAGCGTAATCTGTCACCCCCACAGACATATGAATACTAATAGACGAGAAGTAAAAGGCGAGGGGTTAAACCAATAGTTGCGGGACGCAGAGAGGAAAGCTGACTGTGATTCGTCAATAAATCAATCTGACAGTAAATAGGCATCTCGCATTTTAATATCACCATTTAGTTCTTAAAAGTAAAATCTGCTTTTGAATGGAATGTAATACGACAATTGGGTTTATTCTCTTTTTCACATCTATTTTTACAAGTTTTCATAGCACAAGCCACCATTTTGCCGTGTTATTTCGTAAAATGAACCGATGATGCCCTTACCATAGTTCGCAAAAGAATGATGACGTCACGTTTTCTAAATTCACGGGAGGCCAGACACGAGCACAGCCGGCTCCAATGGAACCGGTATGGGGAGTGGGGAATAATACGCTTTTAATCACTTAGGGCAGGTCTACTAATATTTATATGTCTATGGTCACCCCATTTAACAGTGTGTTTTCAACACACGAATCTGTTTAGATTCACCACGCGACAATAATGAAATCGTGGATGCTATTTGCACTATTTAATGGAATTTTCAAGAGATAATTGATAAACATGAGACAAAGGCACTATCAACTACGACGATATTAAGAACCATAAAACAAATTATATTGTTGTCGGTCATTTTTTTTCAATTCTTGTTTCGCCGGCACGAGAACCAATTATTTTATAACCTACACCCTTGCCATAGGTCACCCCAATAATTAATTCGTGGCAAGGAATCAAAAAGAAAAGAGAAGCAAAGGAGAAGCAAAATTGGCATAACCATAAACAGACAGTAAAAGTAAATAATTTTTTTTTAGTCTGAAGTTTAAATTTTTCTGGGTACCACACCAAAATTCCAACTGTTTCCAACTCTTATTATTTTGTAATTTTATTTTAGTTATTTGTAAATTTAAGTATAAAAATAACTTGTAATAAAAATGACTTGTAACATTTACTCAAATGTGCTTTTGTTATTACACCATGAATACCTCACATAAATTAAATACCTCTGTTTTGTTTATTTTTTATTTACATACATTTGTTAACATGTAATTGTTGGGTTATGTAACATAATGTGTATTTATTGGGTTAGCTGGAAGAAATGCGATGTAACCCTTTGTATATATATACCCTTTGTATGTATATATCCTAACAATAACCACCGGGAAAACGTCAGCTAGTCTATTATACAGGAACAAACCCAAATGAGTAACTATTATTTTTTGGTAAACTAATGTTTAAAACAAAAAAAAATGTACCAAGCAGTAATTGTTGAATGAAACAGTATATATAGAATTATTTCGCGGATAAGAGATAAGCCGCCATAGCTCAGTGGTCAGAGCTGTCGACCGGAAATCGAAGGAACACGGGTTCGAGTCCCGTTGGCGTCATGTATCTTTTATCAGGAGATTTTTCAATGTGGATGAGTGTTTCAGGCGAATAATTATTGCTTGTAAAATAATTGTTACAAATGAGTAATAATAGTTGTGTATTTTTTGCAATCATCCGCTAATTCTAATTGAGAATGCTTGCTTTAAAACTAGCTTATCGAAGATTTTGCCTGAACTAACTTTGTGAATCACTTCCTCAATCTTTGGCAATGGGTGTTTTTTTAAATATGTTATTATGTTTAAACTCCGTTTGCAATCCACGTGAATTCTTATATCCCCATTTCGTTTAGTAACCGGAACAATTGGTGACGCCAACTCGTTACTGGTAACGGGGGATATACTATCTTCTCACATAAGTTCTCGTTCAATTTTCTCTTTGATTGCGAAAGGAGCCGGTCTAGCATTGAAACATAATTTGGTTCACGTCACCTTAAAAAAACTTTATGCTTTCTTTTCATGTTGCTTAAAGCTGCCCAAGATTCTTTCCACCGTTTTACTAAATTTACAGCGTTGATCGATTTCTGAGTTGACGAAATTCCAAGGTTGAAAACTTCCATAAAGCCTCTACCTACGATCAGTTCTGTACCTTTAGCGACAATAATAAACGTTAAATTATTATTTCGGTTATCAATTTCTACGTTAAAAATTATTTAACCTTTTATCAATAACGGATTACCATGGTATCTCGAAATAATTCTGTTATCTTGCAATAGAATGCAAGAATTAAAACAATGAATAAAAACGTCATTTGGCATTACGCATAAATATAAGCCCGAATGAATCATCGCATCAATAACCATTTTATTGATTTTAATTTCTGCAGTAATTGGATTAATTGTCACAATGATCGCATCTGTATCTACCCGTTTTAAAGCCTATAAGAAGTATTTTTATCACATTAATTTCTGTCTTCAGTGACCTTGGTTCGTTGTCCAACCAGGCAATTCTCACTGCCACTTCTTGAGCCTCATTGAAAGTCAATTTTGAACCTTCCATATCAATTTTCTGTTTGCTCGGCCTGGTAACAATCCGATCGCAAATGCATCTAATAAGTTGCCTCCCAATCTCGATTCAAACTGTGGTTATCTTGGTGTACTAAAATAAAAGTCTTGATTTATTCAGTTGGAGCGTTTATTTTAGAATGCACAAATAGCAATTACTGCACACAACAATGCGTTTATTTTACGGGATAAATACGAGTAGGCACTATATTATTTAGCGTGGAATGCAGGCGATATCTAGGTCAAGGTTACGAGCGCGCGAGGTAGTTGACTGAATACTGAATACTCGCTGCGTCGGGCTTATATAGCTCGGCCGGTGGCGGTAGTAAGCAGGCGAGACCGCTGGTAAACTGGAGACAACTGGCTCAGTCTGGGTGCTACTGGAATTTTTGTTGGCGCTGAAATTATGCCTAGGCAACAATTTCTGTTTGACCACCCCGTCTCGGTGGGTCTAAGGTTCCGAATTGTCACGGTTGATGTCACGGCATCCGCTGAATTCTTCCGCCTCATCCTGAGCCCCTAGACTTCCTCTTGCGACTTCCACTACTGTACTTGAGAAAATTTGCAAGTCATTCCTCGGTGTGACTATCGAAAGTTGTTATTGATACTCTTATAACCGAAGCTGTAACAATTTGTAATCTACCCCAATTGTATTTTTAGTCCTTTCAGTTGCGTTAAATTATAATTCTTTCAGTGGCACCAATAAGTTTTATCTCTGCTAAGCCCACTTGTAATTGCCAATTTTAAATCCGTCCGGCTGCGCCAATTTGCAATGTTCTTTAATTACAAGTACCATTTATATTTGTTGGGATATGGATCGTGTGATTCTTCAATAAGTGATCACAAGTTAGTTCATTACAATAATTTTTAGAATAATATCGTAGCAAGGACAACGTCTTATACTCTAGGGACCCGAAGTCATAAATACACAACTAGACTTTTTGTGTGAAACAAGGACCATAGACAATACAATTGCACTCAGTCATTCATTATTTTGCCTAAAAAACTATTAAAAAAATTAAAACGTCCATGAAGCAGAATAATATCGAAATGTTTCCTGAGGGCAAGGCTCTACTGACAAAGCATTGTCTTAAAAAATGTTTCCTGAGGGCAAGGTTCTACTGACAAAGCATTGTCCTAAGAAATATTTCCTGAGGGCAAGGCTCTAATGACAAAGCATTGTCCTAAGAAATGTTTCCTGAGGGCAAGGTTCTACTGACAAAGCATTGTCCTAAGACAATAAACTTTTACAACTCAATTTCGAAAGAGGAAATTTTGTCAGTGAAACTTGTTAATCTGAGACGAAAAAACCCGAAATGACTTGAAATTTGAATTTCTTTAAAGAACAAAAGAAAAATCGAGAAAAAATGCGAAGATGATAATGCTTATCTACGACAGTTGAATTCTGACATTTTCTGCTTATCTTGAATAGAAAATAATAAAATTCATGATTAGATGTTTAAATATTTTTAATTTCACCAAAACAACAAGATAAAACAGGATAATGATTAATATGACAGCTCGATGGTACTGCTTCCGTTGAGCGATTAAATCGATTAATCAATCCATTCTTTTGATGTCTCAATCAAAATATTTCGATCATTCAAATGTTTCAATTCTGCCCATCACTAGTTTGAAGGCCAAATCGATGTTATGTGCTTGATAACAACTTATACCATTATTTTAAAATTTTTGGGGTTTATAATATTTTTTTTGCTCAATAAGTTAGATTTTTCGGTCTAAAAGGGTTATTTTTTATAAGTAAGTTTTAATGTTCTATAAAAACAAGTACCATTTATATTTGTTGTAATACGTATTAATAAATACGAATAATAAATAAGACCAGTAACTGTAGTAATTATGTGTCGTGTAATAATAGTAATTATATTTCTGTTATTTGTGATAAATAAGACAAGTATTTTTCCGTTCTTTAATTCTATCAGGTGTAGGTATGCCTGTTGTTAATCTGAGACAAGGGGGAGACAGTGGATAACGTACTATTTATTTATTTTTATTTTATTTTGTTTATTGCAGAAACAAACAGTACATAATTACATAGATGACAATAGTTACAAAGTTATAAAAGTTAGTACAGTAATTGGTACCAATGACATGTCGCTGACGCTTCGACGGCCGGCATAGTCCAGTGGTAACGCATTGGACTGCCATTCCGAAGGTCGCGGGTTCGAACCCGGCGGCGTGCGCAAATAAGACGGCCGGCATAGTCCAGTGGTAACACATTGGACTGCCATTCCGAAGGTCGCGGGTTCGAACCCGGCGTGCGCAAATAAATTTTATTTGATTGATTTGTGTTATTTCACAATTAATTAATTAAAATAATATATAGTGTATTTGCGGCACGTTCCAGAGTGGAAGATACTACCAGTATCGCCCTGGTGTAAGACCACCATTCAGAATTGAAACGTTGCTCCAAATGGCTTTAGCCGTGTTTAGTGACTAGATCTGAATAGCCAGGTCCTTCCCCACCTTCCTCTTTCCCTTCCCCACTTACCTTCAGCCTCACAACATCCCCCAATTGGGGATGCCATAGTCTCACTGGCTCCAGACGGGAGCAGTTGGGACTCTTGTGAGGTATTCACTATAAAAAAAAATAAAAAAAATGCACATTTGAGGTATATTATACATTTCACGGTTAAGTTACATTTTTAAGTTAAGTTAATTAGTGTGCTGGGGAAGGAGAGAGGTGTGTGTGAGTGTTTGTGTGTGTACGTGTGCATGTGTGTCTGTATTTATACTCCATTTATCTGTCTCCCTCAGGCACGCGGTCTCTTTCATATCCGCAAACATACGATCACTTCAGTAAGTACGTAAAAGACACTATAGTAAGGAAAAAAACCTATTGCACGTTTAATTAACCTTTATAGTACCGTGCTAAAAATACCTTCGCCGCGCCGTCCTTTATCACAGCGTTACACTATGAATTTTGGAAATTATAAGACAATTTTTTCTACATATATTTATATATTTTATATATTCTTACATAACGCTAATGAGAAGCATTTTGGAATATAACTCTGCGATTTGGGCTCCACATTACAATATCCATATTCAAGCGATTGAAAAAGTCCAGCATAGATTCCTTAGGCATATTAATTTTAAATTAGCTATTCCAAGAGAATCCGTGGACTATAATATGTTATTAAACTGGACTAATCTCGTAAATTTATCAGATCGCAGAAAAATCTGTGATATTAATATTATATAAAATAATTCACTCGGTCCTGGATACCCCTGATTTAATAGAACTAATACGATTTCATTGCCCTGGTCGCGCTAACAATAGACTGACTCTACCGTTCTACTATAATAACACACATACATTATCACGTTATTACTCACCAATCAGTCGATTACACATTTTGGGAAATGAACATGCCAACATCGGTGACATTTATTTCTAAAAATTAGCGCAATATAAACATGCACTCAAAAATTATTTTTCCATAATGTAACTTTATATACGCAATATGGACATGTTGAAATGAAATTATGATATTTCTCATTGTTCTTTTTTTTGTTATTTTTGGTTGTGATACACAAAATAATTGTATGTTATTTTTAAGTTTAAAACTACTGTAACGTAATAATATTATTTTTCTTACTTTGCACTCTATTATATGTTTATTTATAAAAGGCAGTATAGTCGTTTATGTATTTAAAATAAAATATAAATATTTTTTAATATGTTTGCATTAATTTATTGAAAAAATAAACTGAGTAAGAATAGAAAAACAAACACACTACATTTTCCGATTTTATGTCCGGGTTAAATCTTCCCCATGGGAAAAACTAAACCCTTCCACACACTTTTCCACAAATGATCATCTAGTCAATCAACATTATGCAAGTGCATTATATAAGCATAATAAATACAAAACAATACAAGAACAACACGTCAACTCACCAGAGATCAAATGGGAAAATAATTCACCGACTCCAGATATTTTCATATCAGAGGGTTCGGCTCGGTAAAACTTCTAACAGGGCCTATAAATCCTACTGATCCCTCAACATAAATATTTAAAAAATCTTTCGTTATCCTACATGTATTCAAAATGACACATTTTTGCATCTTTATATATCTAGGATTATTATTGAAAAGTTTTTAAATATGTAGAACTTTTACATTTTTATAATATTTAATAAAGTATTTACTGGCAATTGGTTAGAAAAATTAAGTCAAATATTTTTATAAATTAAGTTTTCGTTTTGTCGCTAAAAAAATAAACAGAATTGTTTTATCCCAAACAGCACATTATAAAAGTTTTAAAAACCAAATTTTTGATTTGATATATTGTTAAAATTTGCAAACATTTACGTCAAAACAAAAAATATATATCTATATCTACGGTGGGCTATTAACCAAATTGTTGATTTCGTGTAATTTGTTTGATGTATTGTAAATTAGTTTTGTTAGTTTAAATTATTATAATAGAACTTTCTATCTCTCCAAGAAAACTAAAGAAAATAATAAAAAAATGATACAAATTACAAAGATGACGGCCCTGAAGAGTTTCTTCCCGCTCGGCCAATTCTGTTTGTATGGGGACTTCATGTTGGCCGTCCGCCTTAGCAGAAGGCTGACCACATCATCAGACTTCCCTTGCAATGCATAGGACAGAGGAGTCATTCGTTTATCGTCCTCAGAGTTGATCCTTGACCTCACTCGTCTTCCAATTAACATCTTTACAAGCTCCATATGTCCACCTTCAGCGGATCGGTGCAGGGGAGTTCTATTCTTTATATCTTTTGAGTCTATGAACTCTTGATGCATCGGAGTCATTTTGCTTTTAGATTTTTGTCTCAAGATATCTTTGTTAATAAACGATTTTAGCATGTCAAAATCTCCACGCCTCGCGGCGAGGTTTATTGCGGTATCTCCACGACTGTCTACCGCAAGTGGTAAAAAATAACGTTCATCATCATTTGGCATGTCTTTAAAGATCTTCGTAACCACCTTTTCATTGTTATTCCTGACAGCTTTCACGAATTTTTCCACTTTTTCTGCTAGTGCTTTCACTCTGAGTAGCACTTCTGCTGTTTGCATGGAAGTCACCGATTCATTGAGACAGGCATCGCTGATGTCTTTGTAACATTTTAAATCAAAACTTTTCCCCTGAAATATCACGTTTACTAGCAGTTTCACTTTCAAATCGTAGGAACAATCTTCTACACTGCGCATGATCTGCGTGAAAATATGTTTGAAGCCTTTCCTCAGTGCAATATTTAAAGCTGTTTCGCCTGCTGCATCTCGCGATGCGATTAAGGAAATGAATCTTCGTTCACTTGGTTTAATTTTGCTGGTCTTTTCTTTGGTCTTCTTTTTGTTGGTCGTATTGGTCTGATTTTCTGTGTCGATTTGGCCAAGTAGTAGTTTGACAATTTGGGAATTTCCTTCTTCTGCTGCAACGTGTAAAGGAGTTTGGTTCTTATCATTGAGAAGAAGTGCACAATTACGATGCCAAAGCCAAACAATTCTATCAGAAGTCTTCTTGAGTGAGTCGTTCTTCAAGGGACTTTGTTGGAGTTGGGCGTCAAGGAAAATCCTTACTTGTTGGTGGTCTGATTTTAACAAAAAAATTGATGCAAATGGTTTCAAAATATTGTGTAAATTTTTATATTTCCAGTAATTGCCACTCAGCCAACGCCAGAGAAAATCAGCGCAAAAGTAATAGGAGAAGGAGGCATGAATGAAATCTACGTTCTTTCCATCACTTAATACCACCAGCCCATACCTGTCCATTCCCTCCAAGTCAACCTTGGGAGTGGTGGGGTTCAAGTGCTTTTCTGCAAATTTGGGCTCGAGGGTTTGGAAGCTAATTTATTTATTCATTTATTTTATTTTTATTTATTCATAGATGTACATATATATTACAATACATTTCAAAATGATCCTTTGTCTGTCCAACTGGGAATGATACCCGTTTCAGGACAGCCAAATTGTATATTCAGTTCATAATATTTTTAACAAGGAAATAGTAAAAAGGTACAGTGAGATAATATGTTCTATCAAATATTTAAGATGAGAAAGAATACATACATAATTTAAAAATATATACAACAAAGAGAAAATAAAAAATAAGTAAGGTGATCATATGTTTCCAAAATTGCAATAATAACCTCAACAACACGAGTACGTTTAATCACAGTGCCCATAAATATACCAAACCACTCATACAGTGCCAAACTGCCGAAGCGCTGTGGTACGAGTCGAGTACCTATGTACATTAGGTACCTCTCGCTACCTTCCTGTAGTTGCAGGGGTTCGGAACTGTGGATTTTAATATTTTAGATAAGGAGTTAAGTCCTTTTTTTTTTTTCAAAGAATTACTACATTTAATTACATCGATAATTGCATTCAGAAGACGATCACAATTTTGAAATTCTTTTCAGGTCTTTTTGTAGAACATAACAATTGCATTTTAGAAATTACACAATTATTATTAACAATTGCATAATAGAGTTTCCACATTTTTAAATCAATATATGACATATTAGTTCACATTGTATTTATGACTATTTAATTTTTAGTAAGTACCATAAGTAAGTTATAGAGAAAAACACATTTATAAACCAGTATAAAATTATGACATATGAATATCCAATGTATTTGTATAGAGCATTTCAAGGGAATTTCAAAATTTATATTTGAAATGGCTAGTCGTTAGTTTACAAGAATCAAAGAACACTCGTTATATCACAAGGATAATAAAAAACAGAGCAAAATATATATATATATATATATATATATATATATATATATATATATATACATATACATATATATACATATACACACACACACATGTGTGTGTGTACATACACACACACATATATGTGTGTGCACATGTAACACACACACACATACATATACACACACACACACACATATACATACATATATATACTTACATACATATATATATATATTTTTTTTTTTTTGCATAACTTAGACTTTTTAGTACATATTAGGTATGTGAGATTGCGTTAGCATATGTTCGCTCTTGACTCTCCCCATGTCTAGAAGCCAATTGCTAACCCATTTCCGTAAAGTGCTTGCACTTTTCAGTTTCCATGTATCGGGTATGATGTTGAACAATTTAGGCCCTAAGTAGGAGTATTGTCTTTGGGCATGTGATGTGTTTATAGTAGGTGGAACCACTGGATTCCTCCCTGCATGGCGGGTGTTGTGGAGATGATCAATGGATGGATATTGGTGTCGGTGTTTTTGTGTGTGTAAAATTATTTTTCTTATGTATAGTTGCCGTACATCAAGAACTCGCATCTCTCCAAATAATAAATCACTGGGATACCTGAAGGGTTTCTTAAGGATGACCCTTAGAAGTGATTTTTGTGCTTTTGCGAGAGGGTCCATTATTGTTTTGGAACAGCCGCCCCATCCCAAGGATGCATATTCTAGCAAAGAGTTACACAATGCATGGTACATTTGTTTCAGATCTTTTACGCGAAGAATATTTCTAACAGACATGAATAGATGAGTAAGTTTTCTGATCTTTATGGAAGTTGAGACTATATGTTCGTCCCATCTCAGAGATTTATCTATCATGATTCCAAGATATTTTATGCTATCGACACATTCTAAGTTTAAGCAATTACAAGTGGTTTGGTCATTACAATGGTGTACAAGGATGTTGTGTATTTCTTTTGGTTTTCCTGCTTGTGTTGCACTGAAACGGAGGAATTTGGTTTTATCTAAGTTAAGAGTGAGGAGATTGTTGTCTAACCATTGTTTAACCTTATTTAAACCTACTTCTGCTTTACTGTGAACAGCATTCCAGCTTTTGCCTTCAAATAATAAAACTGTGTCGTCAGCAAAGGTGATGATGTGGTCAGCAAAGGAACTGTTACATAGATCATTAATATATATATTAAATAAAAGTGGTCCTAAAGTACTTCCTTGGGGTACACCGAATTTAATATTAGCTGAATCGCTTATAGTGTCGTTGATAAGCACTCTTTGGCTCCTGTTATCTAAATAGCTACACAACAGATTGAAGAGCTGTCCTTGTATACCAATGCGCTGTAGTTTTTTTAACAGAATTTTATGAGAGATAGTGTCGAATGCTTTAGCTAAATCCAGGAAGAGCGCAATGCATTTTGTACCTCTATCTATGTTATTAGAGATAATGTTTGTCAATTTAGCAATAGCATTTTCAGTGCCTAAACCAGGACGGAAACCGTATTGATTATTGGAAAGAATGTTTTTGTTTTCTAGGTATAGGGTGAGCCGATTCTTAACAATTTTCTCTATAATTTTAGACACAGAGTTGATCAAAGAAATAGGTCGGTAGTTGTTGATCTGTAATTTATCCCCATTTTTGTGGTGTAGAATAATGATTGATTGTTTTAAATGGTTGGGGAATTTTCCAGAGTTAAAACTTAGATTACAAATGAACGTTATGGGTGATACTATGGCTGGTTTTATAATTTTTAACAGGTTTGTAGAGATCTTATCTGGGCCACACGCATTGGATGACTTAAGTTCGTCAATAGTTTTCATCACTTCGTGTGTCGTAGTTCGAATGTTATCTATTTTATGCTCGGGATTACGGCCTGTTTCCTTAGCGAGATCAGTTTCAGTTGTGTTGATTTTATCGAGAATTTTTTGTGCCAGAGTGGTTCCCACTGACGTAAAATAGTTATTTGCAAAATTTACTATCTTTTTTAGGTCTGACGTGATAGTGTTATCAATGTGCAGTGATTTAATTTCAGATGATTTATTGATTTTGGTTTTAGTAATATTGCGAAATGCTTCCCATAGCCTTTTTGGTGTAAAGTTATTTTCGTAAATAATGTTTTTAAAATAGTTTTCTTTAGTTGAAATGATTAATTTTTTACACAAGTTCCTATACTTTTTATAGCGAGTTTGTAATATATTATTCTCTGGGCTACTTTTCGCCTTTTTGTGTAGTTGGTTCCTTCTATGAATTGATTTGACAAGGCCTGGGGTGATCCATGGTGTAAGTTTTAATTGTTTATTGGATATGAGTTTCTTACTAGTGTGTTTGGATATATAATCATGTAACTTGGTGATGAATTCCGTCATTGCTGAGTCAGTATCTCTTTGGTTTAGAACGTTTTCCCATTTTTCTGAATTTAAGTCCTCAAGTAGGTTAAGGTAGTTTATTCGAGGTTTGTATTTAATTTTGGCTGCGGTGATTTAATTTTGGCTGCGGTGGGAGGCTTATTTTTAAGGCAGAGAGCTGTAGTGTAGTGGTCAGAAATTGTGGTGTGAATAACAAATGAGTCGCAATGTTTAATTTTTTTAACGTTAATGTGGTCAAGACAAGATTTACTTGAACCCTGTTCTCGAGTAGGGCTGTTAATTGTTTGCATGAACCCATTTTCCGTTAACAGACACAGATAATCATCGGATTGACGATGGTACTCAGGAATCGTGTTAATATTTAAATCGCCTAAAATTATTTGCCGTTCTAATTGTTTTGAGTTGTTGATGATTGATTGTAGGGAATTCAAAAAAGTGTCAATATTTTGGAAAGAGGGTGATCTGTAGATTGCGAAAATACATAAGTTATTGTTCAATACGATTTTCATACAGTTTGCTTGTGGTAGTGATATTTCATCGACTTGAGTTTGTAGACCATCTTTGATGTAAATTACAATTCCACTTGATTTATTTAAATTTATGCTAGTGTGATATTCTGAGTAATTATTAATTAATTTTGAGGTGTATTCTTTATTTATCCAGCATTCCGATAAGATTATTACATCGAATGCGTTATTGAATTGATCTAGGAAAATTAGGAAATCGTCAAGTTTAGATATGCTCCTAATATTCTGATGTATAATCTTTAGACTGTAGGAGCCCCAATCATAGTTTTTTAACTTATTCAAGCTATCAATAATATTCGAGGTACAGAATATATCTGAATGGTTACTAGTATCACAAGGTAAATCAAACATAATTAAAAGTTAGTTGACTGAAGAATATCAAGCAGCGTTCAAATAATATGTTATTAAAATTAAAGACTATTCCCAATGTAGTTGCATAGATAGATGAGTATGGAAATAAGTTGACAGTCATTTGATAAAATAATGCAGAATGTTTAAAGTCGCTGAAACGTCGTGATAGCAATTTATTATATGTTGATGGTAACAAAATAATAAGTTTAAATGGGCGGGATGGGGTGTGTTCGTACAATTTATTAGTGAAGTAATTAATTAACGCTAATCGTTTTACATCTTGGTAGATAGTACATTGGGGACTGATAGCTTCGTTGTATCGCCGAGTTAACGCTTTGTTGCATATACCTGCCAACGAGCGAGACGGTACATACCTCGAAATTTTGATTCTTTCCGTTGTATTACATCGCTGCAAGCTTGCTTTCATCAGATATGCATATTGCATTAGAACCTGTATCGCGTCTAACATAAATCTGGCCCGCACGTGTCCACGTGAACCGGTACCCCTTCCCTTTCGCTTCTTGTCTAGCCTTCCAAAATAGTTGCTTGCCCCGAAATGTCAGCTGCTCGGAAACGTAGATTCTAGAAGTCGGTCCAGCAATACCAATGTTAGAGGTATTTAATTTGTCTTCCAAATTCGGGTTGTTTTTGTTAAATGTTTTCACATCCGCTAACAGTTGTTCCTTGGCCATATTCGATTTGAGTTTGATTATTATTTCTCTCGGATATTTGTTATTTATTTTTTTTGCTCCTCGATGAATAGCGTCTATGTCTTTGATTTGGATGTTGGACTTAGTTTTTTGGCATATGTTAAAGATGACGTCTTGTAATATTTCTCCTTTATTTTCCGGGATTCCTCTGATTTCTAAGTTGTTGGCCATTAGAGCTCTCTCTTGGAATTCAAGACGGTCCTCCAGTACATTAACCCTGGCTTCCAAATCGATGTTCTTTTTTGTAAGTACCTCGTTCCTTGATTCAATTTCACGGATCCTGGCTAGGAAGTCCTCGTATTGCGAGCTCATGAATTGAATGCTTTCTAAAATTTTAATGTTTTGTTCCATGATGTCATTTTGTTTCCTTTCGAGATTGGATGTCATATCCATGACTAACCCTTGCAGATCTTCTAAGTTTGTTTGGGCCTGAGCGGTGATCGTCGGTCCTTTATTGTTCATTTTTCTACCTGGCTCCAAAGGTTCGTTACCGCTAATTGTCTCCGCTGTGCTAGAAGTGGCCGCAACTGCTGTCTTCGAATGTTTGCACTGTTTGCATTTCAGTAGCGCACGTCGTTCCTGAGTGAGCCTACGGTAACTGTACTCTGTTATTCCTCCACAGGCGAAATGAAATGATCCTTTGCACGCAGAGCACACAAAAATTGACTCTTCTGTTATAACTGGATCCGGGCAAATATTGCAATGCATTTTATAAGTAAATTTAATTACTACCTGCGTTACACCTTAGTGATATTAAATTATATTTTTTGTTTTTGTTGATTACACTCCGTAGGTACGGTAAATCACTAATATGAAGTTTATAGATTTTAGTCCTTGGTGTCACAAACTGCAATCACTATCGTTAACTTTCCGGTTTTTGTGTTTTGTCACTTAGTAATTATTTTAACGCAGAGCAAAAATATTATGACTGTTGTAATTGACTGTTGTACTTGATCTTAATTAAGTAATGTTTTTCAGTCACACCCCTTTTGATGATGCTTTTCATGAACGTAGTTATGTCGGAGATCAGAATAGTCTTGTTCTCCAAGTAAATGTCGTATTTTACGCTTACAATTTTTTTATAAAATTTATAGATATTTTCCAGATCCGAATGTTTTTCGTCGGGTTCTTTGGGTTGAACGAAAGTTTTGGCATCTTCTAAGAAACCACTTGCCATCATTATCATCTGGAGTGGCGTGCCTGTAAACTTGTCGGTAAATTCTTTTTTGGCAGACTTATCCACACTGAAGATCTGTGTTACTGATGACTGCAGCCGCTTGGCGTAACGCTCCAGCCTATTCTTCTCCGCTTCTCCGTATGTGTCCAGCTGCAGTTTCAAGTGCGTATCCCAAAACACAACCAAAAAATGTACCTGTTCCTGAACACTGAATTTCTCAAATTCTATAGCGTGTACTGACAGCTCATTCTCCAGCATTACTTTATCATAAAATCGCGTGGTGACCGTTATTCTGGCTGTGGTCGAGTTGCTCAAGTACTTCAAGAACCGCTTGACTTCGGTTTTATAACTGTCTTCCTTCATTTCGTCGAATCCGTCCACTAAAACGTAAACCAACATGGCTTTCTCGGTGTTGAGGCAGTATTTTAATAGATTACGCGTCAACTTAAAACGGAAATTAGTTCTTTTATATGAATCGGCTAGTAATAAGAAGTCGGTGACCACGTCATGGTTGATATCGTCCTCTTCTCGAAGTAAGTGGGAGTTTTCAAACTGCTTGAGGTCAACTCTGAGGACCCATGCCTCTCCCGTGAGGTCATGGGTAGTCTTGGTAAGACAAGAAGACTTACCTGCACCGGGTTGGTCAGCTATGATGCGAACCTTGGCTGGGATCCCCAAGTCTTTCTCGCGCTTTGGGTTTTGGAAGTCCAAAGATAAGAACGGACGAATGCTATCGAGTGATCCCTTCGAGTGTTCCCAAACGAGCTGCTCTCCATCCAGCTTGAGAAAATGCTTGTTTTCGTATTTGTGTATTTCCACCACTGGTCTCTTAAAGTAGAAATTATCATGTTTGAAAAGTTTTTTTTGCAAATCTGTGTATAATTTCAAAACATTTATGAGATCTTCCTTACTGTTCTGGAAAACTATTGAAGTATCCGGAGTTTTCGACTTGATGAGTTTTATATGATCGACGACCACTCGATTGTAAAGTCGGTTTTCGACGTAGAAATTTTTATTGTACAGTTGTCTTAGACAGAGTCTTTTGGTTGTTGCTTCGATCCAGTAAACGATGCAAGTAGAATTATGCAAACACACTTGCTTGAAGAATCGCGAACCATCAACTTCTTTCACTCTAATGATGTAATTTTTAAATTCTTTTAAACTGTCGTTGAACGCAGCCCTTCGGCGAGGTCCTAAATTCTTCAGGCCACTCAGCACAAAGAGCGCTGGAGGGAGTTCTGGGTGCTGCTTGACCTCAAATAATATCCGTGAAATATTAGCGACCAAAGATTCCAGGCTTATTTCAGTATTAACCTTTGAGTTCAACGCGTCTATGTCGGTGAGTGCCGGGAGAGTGTTTTTAATATCAAATGAATAATTGCGCTCGGTAGCGAGGAACTTGACAATAGGTCTGATTAAATCTTAAATCTTCACCCAGGTCCACCGTTCCAAGCATCTTATTCAAGCTAACCCTTTTATCGTCTCTAAACGCTATGACTTCTCTATTCAAGAGTTCTTCTCTTGAGGTTTGAGTGAGGTCCTTTAATCCGAAATGTTTGCGAGCAACTGCTATCACGGAAATATGTGGATTGCTTTGAAATGAGTCTTTTAATCCGCTTATGTTTTGGGATAAGACCACAAGTTTGTTGCATTCGTTTTTTTCCAAATTCGTCAAGATTTTTTTCACAAGTTCGTGGTTCATACTGCCGTGGTTTACAGTTTCTTCTGCCAAATCAAAGACCAGCAGATTTGGAAATTTCAATTCGGTAATTTTGAAGTTCTCTTCTATTTCTTTCACATCATTCCAATTTAAGAATGTTTTATCTGAGTAATCACTCGAAGATATGTTCAAGTGACTTAGGAGATTATTTATCCTAGAAGACTCAAATTTAGTGTTTTCAGTGTCAATTAGCAAAACACGATCTTGACTTGAGTCCAGGAAGTCCTGCAGGTTGAGGGTGTCAGCGCAATCCATGATGCTGAGCAAGGAACCGAGAAAGGTCTCGCTGAAGATGCGGAGCAAAAGGGTATAGTCTTTCTGAGCCTCTTTTGCGATTGCCGCATTTAACTCGACGGAGTACCACCTGAACATCAATTTTACGTACTTGATCAAGTTGTTCAAGATATCTTTCGTTTTGCACGTTATAATGTTTTCACTAATTTCGAAATCAGTCAAATAACAGTAAATATCCTCCATCTCATTGACTTTTAGAAAAGTTTTTATTTCTGTCAGCTGCCTATCTTTGTTGAAATTGCAAATCTGTATAAATTTTAGTTCGGCTCTGGAGAAAACGCTCAGCCGGGCAGAATTCTCATCGTTGTTTTCACTACGAATAGGTAAATTGCTCTCGGCTGGGTCTGTGAGTGTGCTGATGGCTGGAGATTTATTTGGTTTGAAGATTTTTTTAACTACCATAGAGGTTTTGGGCAAGTTAATCACCAAGCTTGCTTGTCGTTCCATGCCTTTGTTATTTTTAAACACGTCTATAAAGTTGTTCAGTGCGTGGCTTGCGATAATTTTATTACCAAGGTTCGACAAAACTCTATTTAACTCTTCATCGGTCGTCGTGAGTTGAAAGATTTCACCGTGGTGGTAATTAACCAAGTTCACGGGATTTGGAGCAATAATGTAGTTCTTGATGTCTAGTTGATCTAAGTGCACAAAGCCGTCTGGCTGAGGAAGGTAATTTCTATTGATTTTAATCAGGACGTCATCGGCTCCAGGGCTGTCGAAGAGTACAGTGTGCGCATGCAGGCCTTTCTTGAGGTCTCCCTTGTCTAGCATCTTGAATTTCATCTCGTTCAATGAATTTCTTTCATATTCAATGCGTGTAAGATATTTGACAGTCATCGCAGTGATCTGTCCTAGCCATCCCCCCAGCGAGTGGCCGGTAATGGATAAATTGTAGCAAATGCCCTCCTCTTCGTTGGCGTTTAAAATTTGATATCTGATCAGTTCGGTAAACGTGACCGCTGAACATATGTGAGGGGTCATCAAGTTGAGAAAAACGCCGAAGATATCTGTCGACCAGGAATGGAAGGAGTGTGTTCCGCGATGAGCGATGACAACTTGCTGCTGGAATTCGTTGCAGAAAGCTAGTCCATGATATCCTCCCTTTCCGTCAGCTGATGCCAACAGCTTCCAACCTTCTGGAAGTTTTAAGTCCTTATCTCCGTAGTAGGTTAAATTCGCAAAATTCACAAAATCCAGAAGACTGGGAAATGGTTCCATCTCTTTTCTGTTTTCCCTGGAAAAAGGACGTGTGTTAGCAAGAAGCGTCCATTTACCTTTTGTCTCCGCATCGTTCCACAACTTCTCGTCCAGGTGTAGCATGGTGCGCCGTGGCTGGACACTCGGTGGCTGGACGGTGAGATGCCCGGACACTTGGACAGTTTATGTTTATATCGAAGTAGCAGTGGAATTTTCTCATTCGCAGTGTGCGCTCGTGAAGAGAAGAAACTAGCCATTAGCGCTAGCTGAAACAATACAATTTAAGTTTCAATCACCCAAAAAATTATTTAAAAAAAATTCAATTTCAATTTTATTTATTTATTTTAGTGATACAGTAATATTTATAATATTAAAATTAAAAAACTTTTTCACTTTGTTCCACTTATTTATTATTACCAGGACCGGTTTCATCCTACTACGGACATTTTCAGACCAGTCTGAAAATGTCCGTAGTAGGATGAAACCGGTCCTGGTAATAATAAATAAGTGGAACAAAGTGAAAAAGTTTTTTAATTTTAATTCTATTACAATGGAATTCCACCACGAATTAACAGTGCAAAAACTAGACTCATTTATAATATATTATTCCCAGTGAGACTTGATACAGTAAGGTGGAAAATGTTTCACATATACATCAAAAGGAATAAACACAGAAGTTCTTTTAGAGTTCTAAATAATGAATGTCACTCATTAATAAAACTGCTGAGGAAAGAGCTTTTGCATAATATGTTTTTTTGTTCGTTCCTGGAAGTTCTAGGTTACTAGGTAATGCGTTGTATTGCTTAAATGCGATGTATTATAAGGAGTTAATTCCAGTTACAATTTAGTCACGTAAGTAGATGACGATAAGTGTATTTGATTATGTGTATGTGTTTTGTGCTGGTGTGTGTCGGAATTAAAGACTGGTTTAGTGTTAGTATGTGAGGAATGTTGAATTATTTGTAGAATGGCAGTTGTTATGTAATACTTTGGCAGAATCGTAAAAGGAAGTATCTGTGTCTGTGAGTATATATCTTTGACATGTGTATCAGATGGTATATATATTCCTTATATTATTACTATTATTTTTCTTGTATTTCAGATGTTTGTTTTGTGGTAATGGTGCCCCAGATACTAACTAGATAAATATATCACTACTTCGCTAAAGTCGGAGGAAATCTAGCTAAAACCATTGACTATAACCATCCTAAAAATACTACAATTACATTCGCACAAACTTGCCCAAATGTTTTTGAAAAATTTGAAAAAAGCACACGAGTATCCGCAAGGACTGGTTTCGATCACATCACAGTTAATATATTAAAACAAATGAGACAATTATTATCGAAACCAATTACATACATCATTAATAAAAGCATCCAACGAGGAATTTTTCCAAAAAAATATATAAAAATACAATAATAACCCCGATATTCAAATCAGGAATTACAACCGACATCTCAAACTACCGTCCCATATCTGTTATATCAAACACAGCTAAAATATTTGAAAAATTCGTAAAACACAACTTACTAATTGAGTCACATCAAATAAAATAATCAATGATGATTGAACCAGGCAGAATCAATAAAGTTGCTCAATATCCTGATAAATCTACCAATAAACCTGGAGCTCAGAGGATGATCGTTATTTTCAAAGATGAAAAGTCCCAATCTGAATTTCTTAATGCACGCAAAAAAATAAAGCAATTGAAGGACTGTAACGTATTCATTGGTGAAGTTTTATCCTCTTATTCAAAAAACCTTCTTTGGAAAACCAAACAAAAAGCTAAAGAAGCTAAGTTTCAATTTGTATGGTTTCGTAATAATAAAATTTGTGTGAAAAAGAACCCGGAACAATCCTCAAGAGTTCTAATCATTAAACACGCGGATGACTTGAATCAATTGTCTTAATCATCACTCCAGAGACTGTCACTATTATTTAAAAAAAAAGAAATGGATGATATTTACAACATAATTGATTTGGCTGACAATAATGAATCTAACATAACATTAGAAGATTCACATTCTTGCAAAAAATTTTTGAGGGATTCAAAATTTTCTTTATTGTGCATGAATATTAGAAGTTTAAGCAAAAATTTTGATGAAACTGTTTCTATGCTTGATTGCATTAATCATCGTCTAGAAGTACTAGTCTTCACAGAAGCTTGGCTGGGCAGTTTGATTAATATGCCTATCATTCCCGAGTATG
Source organism: Hesperophylax consimilis (assembly GCF_061612785.1). Taxonomy (NCBI): domain Eukaryota; kingdom Metazoa; phylum Arthropoda; class Insecta; order Trichoptera; family Limnephilidae; genus Hesperophylax; species Hesperophylax consimilis. Next base: position 14,559,077 of record NC_142855.1, on the reverse strand, counting down.
TAGTCTACAAAACAAAGATGAACTATTTGCAAAATGATGGAGTAGCTATCTATATAAAGCAAAACATTCAGGTAACTGTTGAGGAAATTTCTCTCCCCAATGCCAACTGCTTAAAAATACAATTTTCCAATACAATATGTTTAATAGCTATATATCGATCTCCATCTCAGATTAATATAGATAACTTTCTCGATTCATTGGATGAATTGCTTGATTCTGTATCCTTGCAATATAAGGAGATTATATTATGTGGGGACTTAAATATTGATACTCTAGATTTGAAGAACATAAAAACACAAAAATATCTATCACTTCTAGCATTTCATGGTATCAAGCCCATAATAAATTCACCAACAAGAGTAACTCCTAACAAATCAAGTTGCATTGATCATATTATGGCGAAATCAAAATTAAAACCACAGGGAGCAGCTTTTACTACTGGCATAACGGACCATTTTCCAATTTTGATGAAGTTTATGAGCTTAACTCTTAAAAATATTTCAAATAGTCATGGAAAACCAAAACTTATTGTTGACAACAACCTTTTGAAGACCAAATTAAAGGAGGAATCCTGGGATACAGTACTATCAACGAACGACGTCAATCTGGCAACAGATAATTTCATTAAATGTTTGAAAACTCATGTGCAAAGTTGTACGTCAGTACAAATTGAGAAACATTACAGAAAATATCTAAAACCATGGATAAATGTTGGAATAATCAAATGCCTCAGAACACGTGATAAATTGCACAATAAATGTAGAAGAGAAATCTATAACAAAGAACTGTTGGAATACTATAAAAGATATCGGAATTGGTGTACAAAGATAATACGAACAACAAAACAAGCATACTACAGAAGAAAATTGGATGAAGTCAATGGTAACATTAAACAACAGTGGAAGATTATAAAGGAGGCTATCAACCTACAAAAGCAACAAACTACCATAAAAAAATTGAAAATTAATAATATTATTACTTCAATGGAAGAGAGTCCAAATAAAGTTACTAATCATGTAAATAATTTCTTCAGTGACATTGGTCCAAGCTTCGCTAATAATTTGTGTAGTGCTAATAAAACTAGTGAGATGTGTCTTGTGAATGATTTTAAATCTGAACTTCACGTTACAGGGGACAATTTTTATTTTAAACCAACTAGCATTTCTGAAGTCACAAAAGTGATAAATGATTTAAAAATGTCTTTCTCGTGCGGTATTGATTCTTTAAGTGTTTTGGTGTATAAAATGCATGTATCCGAATTAGCTGGTCCCATATCTCACCTTGTAAATATTAGCTTCGAGAGCGGGATGTTCCCTTCTCATTGTAAGAAAGCTAAAGTAATTCCCCTTTTTAAAGGTGAAGATCGTCTAGATGTCAATAATTACAGACCTATATCCTTACTCAATACTCTTTCAAAAGTAATAGAGAGATTGGCTAAGTCGAGATTGGTATCATTCTTAGAAACATATGATATACTCTCTAGCAATCAGTTTGGTTTCAGAGAGAATATAGGAACAAGTGATGCAGTGTTGAGGGTATTGTCCAAAGTCACTAGTGCGTTAGACTATGGAAACAAAGCTTTGGCTGTGTTCTTAGATCTATCAAAGGCATTTGATACGGTGTCCCATGGATTACTCCTCAAAAAATTATCTTCTCTTGGCATTCATAGTACAGCACTAGGCTGGTTCACATCCTATCTAAGTGATAGAACGCAACAAGTAGAGATAAATAATCATTTAAGCAATAGCAAACCAATCTCTTTTGGGGTTCCGCAAGGTAGTGTGCTTGGACCAATATTGTTTTTAATCTACATTAATGATTTGTGTAATTTATTTATTCCAGGTAACATTGTTAGTTTCGCAGACGATACTGCTTTAATATTTGAGGGTAAAACCTGGAGAGATGCTTTTAACAAATGTGACTTAGGATTAAGAGCAGTAAAGAGTTGGCTGAACAATAACATCTTAACTTTGAATACAATAAAAACTAAATATGTGACATTTAGTATATCATCAAAAAGTCAGCCTTCTGACACTCATAATCTAATTATACATAATTGTCTGCTAAATTGTAATTGTAATTGCCACCCCTTGGAAAGTGTAGATTGTATCATGTATCTAGGTGTAAAGATTGATAAATTTTTAAGATGGAATGATCATATCGATATGTTAACAAAGAATATCAGGAGACTTACATTTATTTTTAAAGAACTTCGACACATATTGGACAAAGAGAAATTAAAAACTGTCTATTTTGCCTTAGTCCAATCTCGACTTTCTTATAACATAGTATGCTGGGGATCATGTCTAAAGTCCAATGTTGAACCACTAAATATTACTCAAAAATTGATCCTTAAAGTGATGTACAAAAAAAAATTCTGTTATCCATCCAACCTACTTTATAAGGAATGTAATGTTATGTGCATAAAACAGCTATATATCACACAAATACTTTGTCGATTTTTTATCAATATTAAATTTGCTGAAAGAACACAACAAATGCGTACAACTAGAATTAGCTCTACATTGAACTTTGTGGCGGTACATACTAAAACTTCTTTTGGTCAAAGAAATTATTTATATCAGGCACCACTTATGTTTAATATTCTTCCAAATCATATTAAGTCTACCAATTCCTTAGTTAAATTTAAAAAGTTACTTAAGGTTTATGTATTGACAGACGATTGTCTTAATATTTTTTCATCCTTGTCCTTTCTTAAATTATAAGATTTTATATAAGTCCCATTTACTAAAAACCGAATGTCACCCTATCTGTCTTTATTATCTACTTTGCTTCTTATTTTGAATAATGATTAGTTATGGTTCAAATATTGTTACAATATACTGTCAAATTACCCATCTGGTAACACATCTAATACTCATTTTTTCTTTAATTTTGAAATATTTTGTGTATTTGTAAAATTACTTCATGTTTGTGATACTCTTATGTTTGCTTCACTCTAATGTAAATTGTTAACCTCGATACAGGCTTAGTCCTAGTGAGGTTGATTTTTATGTGAAAAAAAAAGTGTTATGTATAGTGAGATGCAATAAATAAATAAATAAATAAATGATAACCAATTCGGTTTCAGAGAAAAATTCGGCACCCAACATGCAATTTCGAAAATGACCTCAACAATTTATAATGATATTGACTCGTGAAATAAATTTTTAAGTATATTCATCGACTTACGAAAAGCTTTTGAAAGTGCCACAGAAAACTATTCAAAAAAGACAAGGTTTTACGCATTGCACAAAGGATAACAAATAATTATAAGCAATAATTAGTCTCCTGAAATATCAATACAAATTGAAAATATCTCCCGAGTAAAAATAAATGCCGTCAACGGGAATTTAACCCGAACCCTCTGATGTCCGGTCAGGTGCTCTGAACCACTGAGCTATGTCGGCTTATTTCCAACACGCCAAATTATTCAATATGTACTAGTACTTCAATCAACAATTACCGCTTACTATATTTTTTCACCTGTAAACAACCAACTTTATTATGTGGGAAATCTAGCATTTAGGTATTACGGGTTCAATAAGTTATCTATCTAAACGACACCTACATGTAAAAATTAGTAATGTATTAAGTGAACCCACACTTTCAGAATTTGGAATCCCTCAAGGAACAGTCCTAGGTCTAATATTATTTATCATTTATATAAATGAAATGCTATCGATCCCGAAAACTGGGAAATAATATTTTTCGCCAACGATACAGTCTTGATCACACAAAAAAACTGGAAAAAACTACATCGAAGCGCAAATGTAGAAATAAACAGGTAAAATCAATGGTTGGATGACAATTACCTATCCTTAAACTCGGACAAAACTTACTACATAATATTTACACTAACGGACAAAAACCTTTCAACAATAAATTTGAAAATTATTATTCATTACTCTTGTAAACAATATTCTGACAATTGCAATAATATGTTCTAATTTTGCAAATTAAAATTAAATTGCAACAATATGTTCTAATTTTTTATTTAGTTTTCTGTGGCACTGTCAAAAGCTTTTCGTAAGTCGATGAATATCCTTAAAAATTTATTTCACGAGTCAATAAAATTATAAATTGTTGAGGTCATTTTCGCAATTGCATGTTGGGTGCCTAATTTTTCTCTGAAACCGAATTGGTTATCGTTGATTATTTTATTTGATGTGATTTGATTAGTTAGTTGTGATTTAATGACTTTTTGAAATATTTTAAATATTTTTATATGTTTGATATAATAGATATAGGACGGTAGTTTGAGATGTCGGTTGTAATCCCTGATTTAAATATCGGGGTTATTATTGTATTTTTTGGGAAAATTCCTCGTTGGATGCTTTAATTAATGATGTGTGTAATTGATTTCGATAATAATTATTTTAATATATTAACTGTGATATGATCGAAACCAGTCCTTGCGGATCGTAAGTTCATTATTATTTTTTTCTATTTCTACTTGTGTGTTTTTTTCAAATTTTTCAAAAACATTTGGGTAAGTTTGTGCAGATGTAATTGTAGTATTTTTAGGATGGTTATAGTCAATGGTTTTAGCTAGATTTCCTCCGACTTTAGAGAAGAAGTGATGTATTTATCTAGTTACTATCTGGGGCACCATTACCACAAAACAAACATCTGAAATACAAGAAAAATAATATAAGGAATATTATATCATATACCATGGGATACACATGTCAAAAATATATACTCACAGACAAAAATACTTCCTTTTACGATTCTGCCAAAGTATTACAACAAAACTGACATTCTACAAATAATTCAACACTCCTCACACACTAACACTAAACCAGTCTTTAATTCCGACATACACCAGCACAAAACACATACACAAAATCAAATACACTTATCGTCATCTAATATTAATTGTAATTTTATTTAAATTTAAATTTTAAATTTACCTTAAACTTAAACATGTTAATTTAAAAAATAATTGTTAATAAATTGTTGCTTTAGCTAATAAATGAATTTTAGAAAATAAAATTACCTGTCTAATAGGGAACTACTTGTATCGGCATAAAAATTAGTACGTATTTTAGCACAATATTTAAAATATGGACCAATTTATTTACGAACAAAACATGTATGGTCAAGTAAACAATAATCTAACAATAAATTCAGATATTTGCATAGATAAACGTTTGAGCTACTTGCATTATTTTTAATTGGCTAAAGAATTTTTTAAAATATATTTTTTCACGCAAAAACCGCACATAATTGCCAACTGCTTCAGTCTGTCAGGAGCCAGTAGGACTATAGCACACCCAATTGGGGTATATGCGTTGTGAGGTTACAGATAATTAATGTTGAAGATATTGGGGAGGGTAAATCCATTTCAAGTGTTTGAATATTCGACGACATTAATATAAAATTTAAAAAAATCTTTTCATTTTATAAATTCAATTATTAATTATATAATAAATTTCTTGAACTAATAAATTTCCCACTTTTAAAACTTGGAGTCGCATCGACTTTCAATTATTTTTATGGCTGTGGCTTGGAAAATATAATTAAAAAAAAAAAAAAATATATGGATAAAATAATCCTCTATTCATAATATCTATAATATATATAATCCTCTATTCATAATATCTGTGGCAACCTGCGGGCGTACGGCTTGGGTTTAATTTTTATACAAATCTACAGTTTTATTCCGAGATTGATGTAATTTTACACTCTTGCCCTTCAAAACAAAGGAAGCTCATTATCTGATTTCGAAAAGGACGCGAAAAGGTGTTTTTACGGACATGGCCTGTTTATGAGAAAACTATTTGGTATTTTTTTGTGTTAGTTTATTATTATTTGGCATTAAAAAATTGTGAAATAAAAAACCAAATATGTTTTACATTTAAAATAAACAATATTAATGATTCTATCGAAATCGTCTAAAAAACTATCAACATTTCAAATAGATTCAAGTTTGACCCACGACATGTAAAAATTACGTTCAAATTACATCAAGATAATCCTCAAGTATTTTCAATCACAAATGTGTTAATTTAACATATCGTAAAACTTCACGATGTCCCATTGGTTCGATGGGATGAAGACAACGTGCGCCAAGGACTTCAGTTATCCATATTTTGTAAAGGAGTGTCGGGGGATAACCGGGCGGGCGGCTTGAATTTGAATTTCACACAAATCTACAGTTTTATTTCGAGATTGATGAAATTTTTGCACACTTACCCTTGTGTATATGAAATTTAAAAAAAAAAGCTTCCTCATACCCTTTTCCCACTCTTTAAACAAAAATTTGATACTTCCTGATGTAATTTTGCACACAAAATAAGAGAAAACTTACAAATTATTATATGCAATAATTAGTCGCCTGAAATATCAATACAAATTGAAAATATCTCCGGAGTAAAAATAAATGCCGCCGACGGGAATTGAACCCGTACATTCTGATGTTCGGTCAGGTGCTCTGAACCACTGAGCTATTTCGGCTTATTTCCAACCCGCCAAATAAGCAATTACTGCTTATTATTTTTTTTTTCACCTGTAAAAAACCAACTTTATTTTTGTAGGAAAGGCTTTGTTAGTGCTAAATTTCCCACTAGATGGCGTCGAGACATATTATATCCACATTTGTTGGTGAAATATTTCGACTTGTCAAATATTATTATTTTTTATTGATAAACTAATGTTTATAAGACAAGGTTTTATGCATGGCATAGCAAAGACTTCAGCTAGTTTGAAATATACGTTAACTGATCGTCAATTTATTATTTGTGCAAGTAGCCCATTTGATTTTAAAAATTAAAAAAATTAAAATAAATTTTTATCATAATTTAAATTTTAAATTATCAGGACGACTTGCTGATCTTAAGTAAGACATTGTGTAATGCAGTACCCAGAAATCTAATTTGATACAGCTTATCGCTGCTTTATTAGGATAAATGCAGGAAATTAAATTAATAATAATTTATCATCATACACGAAGATAATACTATCGGCCATTGTTCCCAAAATTTCGATCGATCAATCCGAATCAATTGGAGTCTTCAATCAGCTCGATTCGTCTCATTTTCTAGATTCGTATTTTCCACGAAGTGGTGAATCATTTAAATTGATTGAAATTAAAGTTAATGTTAAGGCAATTATAGACGTTGAGGCCTTGTACAGGTTTGTAAGGGTTTTCCAATAAGAAGTGTTATTTTGAATAGCCCGCTATTTCGGTAGATGTTACTTTTGAAGCTGTCATTTTTAGACATTTGACAAGTAAAAACTACGCCATTAATAAAAATTGAACGATACACGCTTCAAAAACGCATTGAATTTATTAAAACTCACTATTATTAATTATTAGAATTCCATCGAAAAATCATCTTGAGTGATGAGGCCAATTTCCACCTCGGTGGCTTCGAAAAACAAGCAAAATTGTCGCATCTGGGGCTCGGAAAACCCAAGAGTTATTGTTGAAAAGCCTCTCTAACCTCAACGTGTGACGGAGTCATTGGACCTTACTTTTTCGAAAATGAGGCTGGAGCAACAGTTACGGTGAATGGATCGCTATCGAGAGATGATTAATGATTTTTATGGCCGGAATTGGATGGTATTGATCTGGACAACGTTCGATTTCAACAAGACGACGCTACGTGCCACACAAGCAACGAAAACATTGATCTTTTACGATTGAATATCAAAATAACACCTCTTATTGGAAAACCCTGTATTTTCTCGGTAGGGAAAAAATTGTTTTCCTAAAAACCAAATTGAAATTGCATGTGTTTGCATCATCATCAGCCCAAGCATCAGCAACAGTAGCCAACCGCGGCCATATATTACATAGATGTATGTTTGTGTTGTATGTATGGCCTTTTCTTACGGATTCCTCCGTATTCGCCTGTTGTATTTAGGGAAACCATAAAAACTCTTAATCAGGAGGAAGTGGTAGATTTGCTGTTTTCAAGCGTTTGTATCATTGCATAAATAAACCACTCACTAAAAACTAATTTCAAAATAAAAATTCCTTGAAGCAAAAAAATGTTTCCTGAGGGCAAAGTTCATCTTGCCAATAAAATGAACTTTTACAGCTAATTTTCTCAATTGTAATTCTGAGACGGAAATACCCAAAATGACTTGAAATTTGAATTACTTTATAAACGGAACAAGTAATTTGAATAAATGAATAACCAGAGAACACTGAAGATAATTTGCAAATATTTACCACAGATGAATTCCGACATTTTTCTGCTTATTTTGAATAGAAAAATGGAAAAAAAAACTCATGGTTACATATGTTAGAAAATTTTTAATTTCACCAATCAATAAAATAAAACAAAAAAATCATAAATCAATAACACGAATAAGTTGTTCAATGTAATAAATAACATTTATACGTTGTGGAGAATAGTATATTAAAGTATAAGTGGATAAACAGGTCTTTACGCGCGATTTTTCGAGCACGACGGCGTAGCCGAGTGCTCGAAATAAAGCAAGTGTTTTAAAGACCAGTTATCCACGAATACTTTACGCTATTTTTTTTATTGGTACACTTTGAAAACATAAATATTGATATTATTATTAAAAATTTGGAAATAAGAACTATTAATGAATTCGTGATGTGACAACAAGATATTGTGATATTATCTTGTTATTTTATTATTTTAACTATAAATCCTGTCAGATTTATAGTTAAAAGTTGACATTGACTTCACATTTTGTTGATTTGTTGATGTTGCCATGGTAACTTTAAAAAACGCGCGTTCCATAAAGTGCGATTTAAACACGCTAGAGCGTACTTTAATTGAGTAAAAAAGGGCACCAATAAAAAAAAGATATATTTAATAATCTCGAATTGTTTTTATAACATTTTGTAATTCCTTATAATTTTTATTCTTTATAATTCTTTGTCATTTATAAACATATTGTATAGGTGCAAATATTGAATCAACGACTAGAATTAATGGAACATTATTGGTCTAATATTGTAAATAATTGCTGCTTATGTTAAATGTATAAATGACTGTTTGTTTCCTAAATAAAAAAAAAAAATAAATAAAAAACTTCTTGGATTTGTGATAAGAATAAGCAAACAATTCTTCAAGCCCGAAGCAATGACATCGATATTCAACTGCCTTATACGATCTAAATTAGAATACGCTTCTGCTGTCTGGGTACCAGCAAAAATACATAGAATTATTAGGAACAATTAAAAAAAATTCTAAGATATCTTTATATGAGAACGCATGGTGAATACCCACGATTTATGAATCACATAGATTTGCTCTCCAAAACGCACTACGAAAGTCTCCAATCTAGGAGAAGTGGGACCTTTCAAGTAGCAGCTTTTAAAATCATGAATTATTACATTGACAGCCCATACCTCTTGGAATTAGAGGTGAGGCGTATTTATCGTACCCAGTAAAAGTACCGGGTATTTCCTTGCGATACTTTGTACTTGTGACAGATCTCCAAAATACTCATAACTCATAAGTATTTTATACCGGGACTAAATATTTACTTTTATTACTTTTACCAGGTATTTTTGGTAGGTATTTTTGATGGGTATTTTTAGTGTGTATTTTTGATAGGTATTTTCGACGGGTATTTTTGTTGGGTATTTGTGAAGGTATCATGATGATATTTTCCGATAACAACCCCCCTCCTCCATGGATTTCAAATATTTTGTGGGGAATTATGTTTTACAGAAATTCTCTAACAACCCCCCCCCATGGATCTCGAATAATAAATGGGGGAATCAAGCTCACGTAGAAAATTTGTGTGCAGAATTTATGAGAGTGCATTAGAATTATGTATTCTGAATCAATCCTCAGGTCGGTATTAAATACTTTTGAGTATTTTGTCACCGGTATTTTTACCAGGTATTTCTCGGTACCTGTACTCATCGTACCCATTAACAAAAAGTACTCATAGGACCCACCTGTTTGTACCGAACAACTACCGTCAGTGTCGACGCCATGACTTGCTCTGTATTCCACACGGAAGAACGGACTTTAGGGCCCAGCATAGCATGACAAGAGGTATGGTGCTGCTAAATGATACCTCTAGGTCTCTTGACATTTTCAACATTGGCCTTGAAGATTTCAAAAGTCATTTTAGGCAAGAACTGTAAAATATCGGTTATTGTACAATGTTTCATTTAAAACTTTGTATATTGAATTCTTTGTAACAGGATTACGTCAATCTGTAATGCACAAAAAAAAAATTCTGTCAATGTTATACATTACAGAACTTGAGGCGACATAAGACCCTAATAAAGGGGGTTTGCTCGAGGCTCACATTTTAATTAATTCCATAGAATTCGTAACGATAACATAAACTTTTTTTAGACCGATATCTACGTATTAAAGTTGTTTATATTTAAGATTAATAAAAACACTACCTTACCATGAAAATATTTTATGAAAAACGGTTTTAAAATTTTATAAAACGTTTTTCAACTTTAAAATTAACGAGAGGCATCAGATTTAAATTTTCTGAGCGGTAAGTTGTCTGAGGGATCACTCTAGAAATATTTGAGATATTTGTAATTCGTTCATCAGAAATAATTAAAATAAACCCCACTGAAAGATCAATTTTCTAGGCCTGCCAGGGCATAGTCGACCGTAAGTCCGTCCATTACGCCAGACCGCGCGCTGAATATTATTTTACAAGACTTCTTCACTTACGTCGTTAAGATTCTGACTTTAATTCTGTCAATGTAACTTTACAGGAATTCTTCGTACAGATCAATCTTCGATAGGCGCGCCTCTGTGCGATTGTCGCTACAGATGCCGAAAGTAATCATGCACAAAGACCTCATTTTCACATTCGAAGATCTCATTGGTAAGTATCTGACAAATAATTGTAGAAAATACATTAAAACTTAACCGTTAAGATAAATTCACATTCAAACGTAACTTTTTTTTGGTTTGACTGGGGATTGGCATTGACACGGCTTGAATGCTATTCTGAAATTATTCATCTACAGGGTTTTCCAATAAGAGGTGTTATTTTGAATAGCCCGCTATTTCGGTAGATGTTACTTTTGAAGCTGTCATTTTTTGACATTTGACAAGTAAAAACTACGTCATTAATAAAAATGGAACAATACACGCTTTAACAACGCATTGAAATTATTAAAATTTACTTGAGTGAATTAA